>NC_134367.1:129243561-129431061 GCF_035582795.1 Mycteria americana
ATATTTTACCCTAACTTTACTGAATCTGGAGTCAAAAGTTTCTCAGTACCTTTGCCACAAATTAAAAAAAATAAAAATCTCGTGACCCTTTTATAAGGAAAAATACAGGGGCTGTAGCTCCCATGCCCTGGATACACTTACATTTAGCTTGGTTCATTTCCAAAGGCCGTGATCCAACAAGATATTCAAACACCTGTATAACTCAAGCACACTTTTAAGTACTGCACTGAACTTTGGCAAAAGTAGGGAAAAATAAATTCTGTTAAAACAACACTTTATTTCTTTCAAATCTGATTTTGTGAGAATCTTGAATGCAACGCATCACTGAAAAATATTTCCTTCCTCATGTAGAATATTTTAATATTAAGCCAGATATTTTTATATTTCCCCAAATCAAATGCATCATGGCTGAAGGTCTGACAGAAGCTTTAATTTGCACATAAAAAGGTAGAACGATTTCAGTTTTGACAGCATAAGCTTTTGATTTGTTAATAAAGGCCATTCTTTCTCAATTGTGAACATATTCCCCAAATAAGACAATGCAGTTTGTAACAAAAAAAAATCATCTTGGTGTGGAGAATAAACTTTTGATCCAAAGTTATTAAAGAAATTCAGATTTTATAAAAATAAAAGAATGAGACATTCACATTCAAGCTTTAGTAGTAACAGAACAAGAATCAGAGGAAGATACGTGCTCCTGCCACATTCTCTATACCTACTGTTATTAACGTAACCTACCTTCAATATATTTGGATGAAGTTCATTGCTAGAAAGTACCTGCACAAAGTTGAAGTCATTTTGGGGGCTGGGGGTGAGAAAGCTGTGTGTCTGGGAATGGTTTTGGTGAAAATTAACACAGATGTCCCTTGCCATGTTCTAATCAACTGCAATCTAGGAAAACTAACATTTCATTCTTGTGATGAAACGCAAGCGCCACGAAGTTTGTAAACCAAGATATAACCGAGGGAACCGGAGGCCAAGCTTTCAGACTGACCTCCTCTGTGCCCATGTCAGCGTTCTCCTTTTCTCCTGAGGGACTGCAGTGGAGAACTGAGTCTGGAGCTATGAAGCAGTTTGAGCAGAGCCAGCTTAAACATGGAAAAAAAAAAAAAAAAATTGGATTTCTGATCTCAGATCAAACAAATTATTCAAAACTTTTCCCCATGTGACAGCCAACAGCTGCGGCCTGGAAGCAAAGCTGAAAGTACCCAGGATCTGTTTCAGTATATAAAAAGGTAAAGAAGCACCTGCCCGCGGGCCTGCCAAGTTCTCAGCTTTTACAGGCTCAGCAAGTACTTTGCCCCGGCATCAAAAGTTGACTAAAGCTTCTCAACGAGATGAGCAATGGGTCCAAACAGTTTGAGGTACAAAATAGCCAGTGTTGTTATTACAAGTCCACCGCTTTTAGCTCTGAGAGCAGACACTAATCCAGACCACCGACACGTGGGCTCCCGGATATCACTTGTGTGGGCATGGGCAAAGCAATGAGCAAACTACGTGAATGTGCCTGTGTAAGATATAACGCCGCTCCCGCACATTACCGGGAAACTCTTCCTGGACATCTGCAGCCATGGCACGAAGCTGTTGACTGTCTGTGTCACTGGAGAGAGCGGTTACTTACAGATGATTGGCAGCAGCATATCCTGCTATAATGCTAACTAAGCCCGTGACACAGCCTGCTATCAATATTTTACTCTATCGCACGTCGCATTTTGCAGTGACACTAGATACAGTGCTCTGAGGCTTAGTCGTTCATAGTCCTCCCATTTAATAACAAAGTCTCTTGATTTTTGTAAAATTCCAAGCTTTTACTGGAGGAAGTCAAGCAGTTCATTACTGAAAGACATTTTTTGTTTTCCAAACAGTATCCTCTCATGCTTTTCTTTGCTTGCATCTCACCACAGTTGCCTCCTAATCCAGTGTTGGTGAAACAAGGCTGAAGGTATTTTGATCATGTTTTCACACTTCTGATGTACAGTTGCCTTGTCTCCTTCCACTTTCCTTCTGACTACACTCTGCTTCACAAATGCAGCCATCTGGCACAACATCTCATTTTTTTGTGTCGACACCTGAGTAATCAGAGCCCTTTTTTCTTTTTTTTTCTTTTTTTTTTTTTTTAAATAAAGCAACTGCTTCCAGCTCCAATGCATAGGCTTGTAATAGGCAAGCCACCTCCCATTAAAGAAAAGCAGTAGAAGTGAGAGGTCACTGGTATTAATGTTAGAAAACATTTAGGGTGAGATGAGACAAAAAAAAGCATCCAGCATTTTCAGTGAGATTATCACAAGTCATTTCCAGCACTTTTTTTCCTTCACATTGCCTTACTTACTTTACAGCCTCAGGAATGGTGATTTTAAAACTTAACCTTCTTCAGGTTTGCGCAGTGAAGACACTAGGCTCGATCGCCCTGGCAGAAAGACCTATGGGGCACCAGGGACAGCACGTGGGACATAGCAGCATCACACGCCACAGCAAATCCAGCCTGGTGTGGTAGGAGCGGCATTTAAAGAGCACTCATTTCATCTCTGGGTCTTATTGTTGACAATGAAAATAATTTGTGTCATGGACAGTTTAGTGGTGAGGCCACCTCTGGGAGTGGGAATGAACTCGATAGTTTAATTCTCTGTCTTTACGACAATCGGCTGCAATTCCACTAACTCCAATGGGTTCACGCTGGGAAGGGATTTCCCTTTCACAGGGTTCAGTGCATTGGTCACGTCTGAACACAGTTCTTTAAGATCACAACTCACAATACTATTAAGTCAAGCCCCACCTTTTTTTTTTTTTTTTAATTGGGAAATGAAGTATTTCCATATATTGTGTGTATGAAATATACTTAGAAAAACATCGATGGCAAAGTTGTGGCCCCAAAAATTCAGAAGAGTCTTACCACACATTGCTGTATGGCCAAAGTTGCATCCCAAGAGATTTTTCCTGGCCTTGTCTCAAAGGACATCTTTCAGCCTTACTCTCTCTTGCTAACAGTCACCTTTCCCATGCTAGAAATAAATTTGACAACTCTAACTTGATCTCCACCTGGCTGCCATCTCCTCCACAGATCTGATCCTACCCCTGAACTCTATCCCTCTTGAAATAAAAGATGGTCACCACCCCGCGGACCAACTGACCTGGAAACACTGCACAGAGATATATGAGCAATGGAGCAACTGTGCCAAAGGAAACTCACAAATCACATACTCCGGGCATTGGGACAACTGGCAGAAAGACAAAATAAAATGACTGCCTCTCTACCTTTCACAGACTCCCTCAGCTGACACCACTACAGTCTCCTGCTGAAGCATATCTGCATCAGCTAAGCCTGCTGTTTCTCTAACGAACCTCTTGCTGCAGTCCTTCAAAGCAGGAGGAACTGGGGCAGCCAAGGTCGGGATGGTGCTGCGAGCCAGGAGAACCATTTCCTACCAGCTCAACAAATACCCAAGGAGAGAGGGGCAGAGCCAGGCATGGGGGATAAGGGATGGATTTCGGGTGGCTGCCCTGTATGCACCCTACCTGGCCAGTCCCTTCGAGTGAGTGCGGCGTGTTCGGATAGGAAGCAATCACTGCAGCACCTGAAATAAAGACACAAATTCTCAGGCACAACAGCGATGCCCCATCATTCAAGTTGTCACAAACCACAGATGTCAACAGTATGATTTTTGCTGTCAATATCAATTTGGAAAGTGCCATTGATAATGTGCCAGTACAGTTCAATAACGTTTGACTCCACAGACTGAACCTGCACTGAAATCCTTTCTTTTTTCTCCATTTGTTTTAAACAGACTTCTCCAATACACTCTATCTCTAAGTGCAGGCTAGGCAAGTGCCACATCAGCTCAGTGTCTCTTCGCTTTGGTGGGTTGGCAAAGAAGATTTTGTGATGCTACCAGCAGCTTCTTCCCTGTGTGAGTGGTCAGCAGGGGCCACAGTGTTCTTTTTGGATGGATTTACATCTCATGGAGATGCCAAAGGGAAGGGAAGACGTTTGACATAAAAAGCTCAATCTAGACCCCATCAGGACCTGAATGCAGACTCAGAACCAAGCTAGGACAATCTAGACTTGTCTTTGTGAGAAATACCTGTTTTTCAAGATGCAGCCACCTGGAAGATTCCCTTCTTCACTTTCATCCTGGAAAGAGAGATGGAACAGTTAAGGGCGGAAGAGAAAGGCCATGAAAATTACAAGCTGTGTAAAAAGTTTCTTTGCAAATAACAGTTTAACACCACTAAGAAGTTAGGTTAAAATGGTTTCAAAGTCTAAAAGTAGTTACATTTTAAACTAACAGCATATGCTTTTATTGTCTCTGATCTAAAATATAATCCCGGGAGGCTATGAAAAGCATGCAAATTACGGAAAGCTAATTTGCTCCAACAGCGACACCTCCCATGTAGTTGGGAGGTCTATTAGACCTAGTGTACTCTCCATTATTTGCATATTAATAGCACCTGCTGAAATACTTTGGGATTTACTTTTCCTGCCAGCAGAGGGACAAAACAAACAAATAAAAAATTACATAAAATTCCTTTCATACAGATTTGATGAACAATAAACTATTTAGACAGTGCTAAGAATGCCAAATTAGTGAGAGGCAACCGGGTAGGATTGCAGATGCCATCTGTGATTTTCAGAGAAACTGGACTGCAAGTTTGCTTAAAAAAAAAAAAAAATCCCAAACCAAAAAACCAAACAACAAAAAAGCCCTCTCTGGAAAGTGCTGGGTAATTTGAAATCACTCACTTGGCTCAAGTCTGAAGAATGGAAAAGTTTAACTAAAGAAATCCAGACACTGCAACAAGAAAAAAAGAAAAACACAACAAAAACCCCCTACACATTCACAACCACCGAAAGCAGAACCCCCCAAAGTGGACCTTGATTAAAAATCTACAAAACCCCAGGCTTTGATATTAGCCAGGCCTGCAAGGCCTAGTCCCCTGCACATAAAACAAAAAATAAATTAAAACCAGCTACAGCCTGAGATTTACTTAACAAGCCAACTTCCAACCTCTGCTTATGACCACTGCTTCCCCTTCTGGCCCCCTAACTATAAAAAAAGCCCCTTGTATATTCCTATAGCTCATCTTCTTCAGGGTAAGGGCGAAAGCAGCTTCCTTTCCACGGTAGCAAATGGAAAAAGCTCCCTTTTCAGTGCAAAGCTGAGCCAGAGCCCGCAGGCTGGATGTATAACACGTGCCTCTCTCTGCAGAGCGGATTCAGGAAGCTGACCAGGGAGGCCGGGGCATTCCCCAGTACCTCTTTTTCCAAACAGGCAATTGGTATTCCTAAAGAAGCGCCAGCCATGTACTCATATTCCCTTCAAGAGTTACAAGGGGCCTATATTTCTCCCCGCTTTTTAAACCCACTGCTTTAATTCTGATTATGCACCCTTTTTTAAATAGGCACTGAAAGGCCCACTAGAGTTATTTACTGCTGGTGTGCTGAATTTCTGTAGCATTTTAACTACCTTCATATTCCCAAACGAAGAAGGCAATTGACTTCAAGTTAAAATGACTAAATTGTTCTCCACATATTAAAAAAGTAGTGAAGGAGCATTTCATGTAGGACAATGAAGCATGGAAAAGTGATGTTTTGAGCAGCCTGGCCAGTGCTCTGCTGGGAGGGTGAATCGAGAGTCTGTCCTGAGCAAGGGCAGCCTTCAGCCACTGTCCCGGCGAAACACTGCGGCCACCTTCCCGTGCAGCAGCAGAGCCCCCGACTCCGTCCCTTTGCATTGTGTGACTCCGCCGTGTGAGGGGCGCAGAGAGAAGAAGGGACTGTTATTGGGCAATATGTTATTATTGGCCTCTTCTCGCAGAGCTCGATACGTCTTTCAGCTCTGCATAGCCAAAGGAGACCTATGAAAAACTTGCTCAGTGTCATTTATAATTACCGAAGGAGGCAATCAAACATTACAGCAATGGGGACCCCTGAAATGCTATAGATGGGCAACTCCCACCATGGCTGTCAACAAATGCTAATCCTCATTAATGTATATGTAACTCTTAAATGCTGCAACAGTGGTAGCTATTAGTATTAGCTGGTAGCTAATTAGTAGTAAGTAGTAGAACTAGTTAAAGCTGCAGGATGGCAAGCAGAGGCAGATCGGAGGACTCAGCTCTGAGCTTATGATCACTGTTGGTGATAATTTTCAGCATATTTTTGCATAGTCAAGAACCTCTAAACAGCCGGAAGGGAAAGGAGTTACCAGAATGGTTCCTGGGAGGCTTCAGTGGTTCAGGGCATTGAGAAGCAAAGCTATCTCTTTATGTTTAAGATACTGCCTCAAAACTGTTAAGGACTGAGTGTTGCTATCATTCAGATAGATTCAGTGCCCTATAAAAATGGGTTTGCACTCCCTTTGTAGAAGAAGAGGGCAGGATCCATCTCCTCTAGCTTTTCTATGTCTGGCAATAGGTACCTGCTCTGGGCTGGTCACGGATGCTGCGCTTCAGGGATGGCGAGGCAGGGCAGGCACGGCACCTCGGGAGGGGAAGTGTCTCCGCCAACATGGAGAAAGCCGAGCCCCAACAAGCAGGATTCGGTAACCCGAAGTATCTGCCCCAGCACAGCCTTTCCCGCTGGCACGCTGTGTTTCAGAGAGCCGAAGGCATGCAGAAGCGTTCAGAGGGACCTGTCCTCTTACAGCCAGGAACGCATCCTGCCCTGGGGTATAGCATGGCAGGGAGAGATGTACTGTTACCACCTGCCATGTCCATGGCTAAAAACTTCCCGTGCTGCCACATAGCACCGCCCCAGCCTTTTTGTAAAGCGTTCTTCCAAACACGAAGAGCCATGTATTTGTAATGACAGCAATAAAAATAATAATAAAAAAACCCACCCTGAAAAGCAAAACCCAGGCCATTACCTATTATAATAAATTGAATTGGATGTTCCTTACCTGAAATTTCATGAGCAATTAGCAAACAGAATTATCCACAAATGCATGTATGCCCTATTATCCTTGTAGCGATTTCAGCAGCCGCGACGTTACAAGCTTGCAGTTTGCCATCTACCAGCTCTAGCAGCCTCCAAACCACGGCTTTTTCTTGTTTCTTTTTTTTTAATGTGAAGTTCATGGCAGCCAGTGTTTTACCACCTGCACACTGGGGGAGAAAAAAGCAAGGGGGAGAGGATCAATATATACAGTATGTTTATATTCAGCAAGAGCACGTTGCAGAGTGGGGAGCTGTGATGTGTGTGTTTGCATTGTCTGTGAAAGGATCCTTAGTGGCCCTGCAGCTGGAAAAATAATGGAAGATCAGGGGACTGTCTTCAGTGACAAACTTTCATCTGGTAAGTTACAATTATATCGTAGGAAATGATACCTTAGACCGCAACTAATTTGTGAATCCCCGGAAAGGCAGATCACTGATTCTTCATCAGGGCTGCAGAACCCGATCTATAAAAATTTGGGCCTCAGCAGGAGGTTGTGTGTAAGTGTGATTTGCATTTCAATTCTTAGTCCACCACAACCTTTAAATCTTCCCGCAGCACTATCACAATGGAAATTTTTGTTCTCAGTGTGCTCAAAATACATATTAAAAAATAAAAAATCCTGGTACAATTGAAGTCAGTGGGAAAGAATGTGGCATTTATGCTCAAATTGTTTCACAAAACACCATTACATCAGAGTCTTTCATCATTTTATGGGGGATCGAGTCCCCTGACACCATCTTTGGGGACTTCATGTGGTGCTTGTCGCTATCATTCCACTTCCACAAACACCACAGCCCTTTCAATTTTTATCTGCCCAGAACCCAGAATATGTTACATTATTTAGTTTTTATAAGAAGCTTTGCTGTATGAAGAATTCACAACAAATAAAAGCCATTTCCCTGAAAAAAAACGAGCTTGTGAGTGACGGTTAAGGAAATTTCGGGCAGGCCCACTTTACAGGAGATGGCAGCAGCTCTGCCATCCTTCCCGTTGACTGACGGCACAGGTCCAGCTGATCCTACATAGAGCAGCCACCAGCACGGGCAACGATAGCATGACATTCACATATCTCCCCCAAAAACTTTATGGGTCAGACTACGAACCCTGTATTCATGCTGGAGATGAGTTAGTCATAGTAACAGGAGGGCTTCCCAGTGCCGCCACTGAATCAGGGAGACCAGTTTGCAAAGAGAGGTATAAAAATGTACTCCTTTAGCCAAGGAAATGTTCCACGTCAAATGCTCACAGCCTCTTAACCCAGTGTCAACAAAGACAGGTCTTCATGCCCTTCCTGTGTTTGTGAAGCCAACTGAGCCAAACTCTTTGAGAGGAAGCCAGTGCACAGAGCCGGCCACAGGCCACAGAAGATGATTATTAATGTTCTGGCAGAGCTCAGATGCATCTCCTTGCTGCAAATGGAGCCAGGTTTTGTCCTGAAGAGCTTCATACGGCTATGAATTCAAATTTACATTTATTTTGGCAATTTGATATGTGTTTTCCTATGTGTAGAATTTTATTGCCACTTACTCAGATATGGCTAAACTCAGCAACCCTTTCCAGGGACACATTCTCCAGCTGATTGAATTTCCAGGCTCCAAACCTCAAAGCCCAAGTAAAGGGTGCAGGAGTTTGTCTATCGGCAATAGGAGAACATCAAACATATCCCAAATGTGCTTCCAAGTTTCTTTCAGCTTTTGCTGTTACTGGAGTTGGTAGGAGCTTTCTATTGACTTCAGCAGGTACAGGCTTACTGCAGGACATTTGTTCCTACCCATCTCATAAAGGCATTTTCATCCCCTCTCTCCAATTTGGGACCCAGCGATTTGTTTTATTGTGTAGTGATACATGCTGGCATTTGCCAGATTGTAGCGCTTTTCACAGTGAACTTTCATACAAGCTGCTCCCCTATGACAAATGGAAAGCAGATCTCCACACTGAAGGTTACGGCTCTTCTTGACATGCACTCAGTGAAGCGTGTTGTTCCGTAAGGAAGAGGCCAAGCTTTGGAGAAGTTACTCCCACATTTGCGTACCTGTACCCCGAGACACTTACAGGGGGCTGACTCTACAATATAACACTGACTCTCTCTGAGGTTTCTGACCTGGGACATCCCAAACAATCTCTTACCTTGCAAAATGTTTGCTTTCACTCCGCTGAGCGTGGAGAGCCCAATCAGGATATTTCAGACTGAAAAAGAAGTCTGGTCCTGAACTTCCTGCTAAAAATAAATAAAGAAAAATCCTCATACAAATGCAGGATAAATAATTTTCCCTTCTTTAAGGACACTTCCTTAAGAGCACAGAAAGCAGTCAGAAGTATAGATCTTACCAACTGCTCTTCAGCTTAACATCTCTGGCATTCAAAACATACAACTTCTGTGTTTGTACTACATTTCCCTAACAGCTTACATCGAGGCCAAACAGACAGCATTCTGCAAAGGTCTTCTAAAATAAGCTTATTTAAAAGAGCAAGGTCAATGCCCAACATATGTCAGATTCTGTGAGCAGAAATCAAAGAGTTAGGAGCAAATGGAATATGTCAGAACTCAGTGGTTTTCCATGCCAGGCTCTTTTACCAAGTTCACATTTCTGCTGCCAAAAACAGTAACAATCCCACCATATAGACTTCAGCTTTGGAAAAGTGTCTAAAAAAAACCCCCAGTGTCTGTATATAGGCTACTTAGCTCAATAAATAAAACTAACACATAGATAAATGTGTTTATCTGGACATGCTATTTATTGTCTCTATAACTGTATTTTTCTTTTAATGGGACACATGCTGATTCCATGCTTCAGCCCTAGGCTCTATTAAAATCAGATTAAAAGCATTAGTAATGTAGTTAATTCCATTTATAATATGCCCATCAAGAGAAAAGAGAACATTAAAATAGAAAAATATATATAAACAGGATTTAAGAATTTTTAAAAAAATATTCTGCTCCATTTTGATCTTTGCAAAAAAGGGCATTTTTTAAAAATAAAAAAGGAAAACTTTTTCCTCTGTTCAGATAAAGTAACTCTGCCTGGTCTTTTAAACCATATGTGGCAGAATTATATTTGTGATTTCAATTAAAATATGCTATTGTCACTTTAGCCTCCCTCTTTGGTATTTTAAATTGATCCTAATGGCTTTGCCTTAAGTGATTTGCGTCCCATAGTGAATCCCTGTCACTTACAGCACCTCCCACTATTGCCCTCCCGAATAATCACTATCGGATAATCACTTCTTCCCCCTTCTCCCAACATTATTGCTCGCTTCCCCTCTGACTCTGCATGCTGGTACAGTCTGCAAAGTATTTGCTCTTTAACATCTTTAACATATGGCTTGTTGCTCTGGCACTCAACAGTCGGGGATTTAAAAGAAGGATAAAAGCTGCATGAAAAAGGCCAAACCCATGGCTCTACAGGTAGGCTTGTATCTCTCCATGGCCTATTTTCCAGGCTGCAAACTGGAGAGTGAGGAAAGGAAGAGCCAGAGAGAAAGAGCGGGTTGCGATTAAAATCCCTCCGGCACCATACTCTCAGTTTAGGGCCCGGCAGGTGCTTACGCAGCCCCGGTCCACTTGCTGCGTGCTGCTTTCTAACGGAGCCCTGCGAGGTGGAGACCGTCTGGGGTGAACCCGTTTAGGAATGCAAAATTTCCATTGGAGACTTTCCACCAAAAAGATGCCATCAGCAGAGCCCCTAAAAGGCTTTGGTTGAAAGCTAACACCAGAGCTGCCCGCTGCCCCGTACCCTCCTTCAGCATGGCATCCCTCACACACCCCGGGGCGCACACGAGGAGGCACGGGGAACCACAAGCTTTCTCCTTCCGAGAGGAGGATCCTTTCTCCTTTGCCTTTCATGGATCTCATTAGTAATTGAAGAATCGTTTAGTTTGCATAATTGTCCTCTGCCATACATAATTCCAACCTTTCTCTTTAAATTGGCTTATTAAACTAAATACAGTCTTTTGTTTTTGTGACTCCATCTATCAAAGCTTCTAGATGGACAGTCAGTGTGATGTGAAGAAAAAACCCAAACTAATAATATTAGGAAGCATCTCTTTATGTACATTTATGAGATCTACCACCAGGTGACTCCATTCTAAAATATCTGTATTTTCATAAAACAAAATGCTTTCCTTCCTACACCCTGATCATCACCATAATGCCCCCCTCCATCAGATTTAGCACTCTGAAAAAAATAGTGTTAAATAAATAGCACTCTTACTTAAGATATGAACTATTTCTTTTTGAATAGCACATGAAATTGTATTAGAGAGGTTCCGGGATTTCCAGAACAGCCCGATCTGTTCCTGTCTAATCAGACCTGATTAATTCAAATCAAACTGCAAACCTCAGTTTTATTTTGCTTTAAAAACTCAAGATCAACAACAAATCAGCAGTATGCAGATATCACAGAGGCAGTTAACAAGGCAAGCCTACAGACACGGAGTCTCATAGAGTCAAATGGATATGATTAAACATTTGGAATAATTTATTAATATTTTATATATTCAAATATATACAGAGCAGATAGGACCAGTTAGAGGGATGCTCTTCACAGGGGACTTTATTATATTTATGCCTAAGAACAGGAGATCTAGCTCAGGTGTCAAAGGCTGTTTCTTCAAAATAGAAAAATTATTAACAAATAATAGGGTTATGTGGGAGGGTTTGTAACACAGAACTGCACTAAACCATGCAATGATCTACACAGATAATCAAACGGTTTGTGCAACACCAAGCACAGCAGAATAAATAAAATAAGATAAAATAAAATAAAACAATCTTGCAAATGCAAGATTGCAAATGCAAAATAGGTAGCTGTGCAAGAAGTGTTTCAGAGATTTACTGAGCCATTATTTCTGTGGAATGCGCACTCGGATAGGCTCTCAGACCTGACCAGTTTAATCCACATCAGACCAGGGAGACACAGGGTCAGGAGGCTGAATGTGGATTTGGGCACTTGGCACAGCTGTTTTCCTTAGGTGCAATACACTTGTCACTAGTGGTGGCACTTTGCATTTGCTGTATGGCAGCATATGTGCTTGCCACATTTGGGACCCATTATCTCTCTTTACCCTCCAGCCACTTCCCTTCCCTTCTTGTTAGCTGCATGTCCATATATTCTTCCATACTCTTTCGCTACATTGCAGTGCCAGCTCTTTGCCCCCTCTGCTTGCTCTGCTGACTCGACATACTGCCTGTACTCTTTACAAGCTTCCCATCTTACAACCATCTGTAGATAGGGACAGAATTTTTATACGTATTACCCAATTTTTATATACATATATATCTGCACGTGTGTATGTGTATATATATACACACACACACACATACAGACATGTCCTATATGAAATCATATCTATTCCATCACTGAAATACTCACCTATTCAGAAATATTTTTGCTACCAGGGAAAGCACACACAAAGAAAATTTGAAGAATAGCTGAGGAAATCCTTCAAAGCGTAGTGTAAACCCAAACTAGAAGCTAAGGTGAAAAAAAGGGAGGGGATGGACTCTACGGTCACATTTCAGCCTCTGCAATTAAAACCATAGTTACTGCAATAGCACAGACCAATTAGCATGTGTTGATATATTGGCTTGCCGATAAAACAGTATCTGACTGCATGTCCAAAAGAGGTAGTTACAGGTTTCTGCTTGCTTTGTGCACACAGTTGCACAGACAGGACTGACGGCAGGACTCATTTTTGCTCAGTGTTGGGTCACTGCATACGACAACAATGGTTAGGAAGAAATTTGGTTGATGTCTCATTTTGAGGGGCTGTACTGCCAGTCTCCTAACTCCAAATACACAATGTTTCCTACCAGGATGCTGGGACACTGGCTCAGAGGAAAAAGTCGCTGGTCTGGAGAGATGAGCTTGCCCAGGCAAGTTCCCAACTAAGCAGTGCCAGAGCCCAGCAGAGGCTTTCTCGGCCTCCCCGGAGGTGTGGGTGTGCAGCCAATAAAGGAACATGAGCTTCAGATAAAAGAGCTTTGCACTCTTTTAAAGAAGAACATTAGAAATGTAGCAGCCTCTGATTCACATTTTTGCAACTATAACTATGTCCTTGATGACTGGTATTCAGATAAGGCCAGATCTCCTCCTTGTCCCCCTCGAAACCAGAACAACCCAGGGTTTGGGAGCTTCATGCCTGGATGCACAGATATGAGCCAGTCCAGCGGAGAGGCCCCCTGGGAAATGCAGATCCATGTTCAGCTTTTTCTTTCCACAAATATGAGCAAGTTTAAAATCAAAATTTCAGTTCATAATAAACCTCCAACCTCCAAACTCTAATTAAACAGGATTTAAAAAAAAACCTACTCACCTTTGGTCTGCTTCTGTTTTCATTAAATTTATCCTTAAGTATTTTCTAAAATCTTATCCCAAGGAAGCAATCACAAAACCCCATTAGGGTTATTTTTATACAATGGTGAGGACACTGAATTACCTTTCCGAGGTAGCTCCTGTCTAGGTAAGCGACACAGCCAAACCTTGATCTGCATGTCCTATATGCCAGGCCTGCTGTTTTTAAATGCTACTCAAAGGCAGCAGTTGGGGAAAATGATGTTACAGCCATGGCCTATGTGGGCTGTCATCTCAGGGAGTGTCGTTTCTCTCGGCAGCTGCTCTCAGCAGCTGTATCCCTCACCTGACAATTGCCTCGTTCAGCAACAGGTCAGGCCAGCAAAATCCCTTGCTTACTTTCAGGCTCCCTAAGTATCAGTGACGGAGTGCGAATCGCCTCTGGCTTTCTCTGCAGCCCCCCTTACATTAATGAACGGCATTACATAAAAAATTGCTGCTGACAACTAAATCCTTTCATAAGTCATGATGCTTTTGGACATGTCCCTCCATTCTCCCACCCTCCCTTACACACACACAGGGCTTAGGAACACACACACACAGAGGCTTAGGAAGAAGGCCAAAAAATCAGGGAAATTTTGGTCTCCTCTTTGAGGCGACCATTTGTGAATCGGCACGGGAAATTAGTTTGCTCACTTTTGGATGAACAGTTTTGAAGCAGTTGACTGGAGAGACCATCCGCAGATCGACAAGAGACAGGTTTTTCATAGGTACCTGTTGCTGCAGAGGGGGAGGTCGCCTTACCCTCTAACACAAGTGACATGAAGGAAAATTCATAGCTGGGGCAGGAGAGGTGAGAGACTGGAAAATGCCTGGCCGTTTTAACGTAAATAGTTACAATACATACATACATTTCATGCCATCTCACTGCCCTTATGAATGTCAGGAATGTTAAGTAGGTAGGAGGCCCCTCTGAGCACTGAGATGTCCATAGCTTACAGCAAGCTCCGAAAGCACAGCCCGTGGGCCTGAGAAGCTTTTGTAAGCAACATGTGACGGCCTTTTTAATTGTGGCCATCCTTGCAGAGCAGCCGATCGTCAGCGTTACAGTGGTGACAAGGTACCCGGCGGCTGCGCCGGTCTCACTCGAGTGGGAATTAGGTGAGGACGCTGAGCTCTCCTCTCTGTGCTTTGCACATGTGAAGCACGTCACGTTCCACGTTCCGAACAGAAAGGTTTTGCATTTCGGGTGAATTTTGTTCAGTAGCCCCCCAGCCTTGTCATTAAGTAGCCCTTCAGGAACAAAACTTTGAAAACTCCTCGCTGAGGAGCCTGGTACTAAAGCTACAACCTGTAATCTGGGTCGAGGTTTTATCAGCCGTCAAGATCAGAAGGGAAAAAGCACTTGTAGTACGTGAATGGCCAACTCAACTGCTGGGAGAAAGGAGTTGATTCAGGCTGCCAATATTGGCTCTTACACAGATAATAAACTAGACTGGCCTTTCTCCTGACATCACACTTCAATCAAAAACTTTCTCGCAAAATGTCACTTTCAAAGTTGCAGCTTTAAAAAAAAAAAATGTCTTTATAAAAAATTCATGGCCACAATGATCTGATAATGCAGCTTTCTGATACCAGCAGATGTTTTGTCTAACATGTTCCCTGAAGCTGTACTCTGTGCCTTCATATCTTTCATTTCCAGTTGCTATCTGCTGACTGTGGGATGTCATGTACGTACCCTATAGCGATGCGCAGCAATTCGCATCTAACACCGCCGTGCGTAATGAGCTTCACAAGATGCTTGTCGCAATAACTCCGCACTTCCCCAACCATATGGAACACAACACTCCAAAGCCCACAGACACTTTTTTTTATTACAGTTCAGATCCTTAAAACATAATCTGTGTGATGTCTAGTGAATGTACGTGAAGAGCTGCTGAAAACAAAGTTAACACTTGTTCACATCATCTGTTACAAATGTCCAATTTGGGACAATAAATTTCCTCGGAACCTGTTCTTTTGCTGACTCGTTGCTTTATCTTTTTTCTCTTTCTCTCACGTCGTTTTTTTTATGAACTATGCATATGTATTAAATGGGATTTGTTGTCCCTAGATACCAATTTGCATAAAGTGCAAGCCATCATTGGTTGGAGAGAAGCAAATTACTTCTCCAGCAAGATCACACTTCTTTTTTTTTCTTTTTCTTTTTTTTTTTTAATTTTAACAAACCGCAGGCAGAGGCTGTTAACAGCACTTAGCCAGATATGCAAAGTATCACTTTTCTCAAAAGCAGCTTGATCAATGAGCAAAAAAAAAAAGAAGAAAAGGAAGGTATTATTCAGTTAAGTACAATGCAGAAATGTCCCAAGACTGAAGCAGCTAACCCAGCCATTCACCTGTAACTCAAGCTGCCTGATTCCCAGCAAAATACAATTCAAGTATGGCTGGGCACTCCGGACACAAAGCAAAACACCGTGACTGGGCAGAGCCTCCCAGAATCACCATCCCCTTTTCCAAGTGTTCTCAGTGCATTTCCAGAAGTCCCAAGTGTGCTTGTTACTTTTGCATGTTGCTCAGCTCCCTCGCAGAAGCCTTGCTTGCTCATTCACGTCCCCCCACGTTTACTCCCGTTGGGCACCTTCTGAAGGACTGTGTACATACTGGCTTGAAATACCTTTACAAGTGCAGGGAGGATCTCCTCTGCCCTCCCCTAATTTGACCGGCTCCCTGGTGCCAGAGGTGCTCCGCGGGATGGCAGCTGCCATCCTAGCAGGCTTTGGACAATTACAATCTCCCTTTTTTCCTTATGCTCCTCATTGTGCACACCTGTGACACGTTGGCAAGAGCCTCGACTACAACAACGTGACAGATTCCCAGGTTCAGAGCTAGCCCTGTATGAGCCCTCCACTTTTGGGGAGGAGGAGAGACAGAGGAGGGAAAAACTACAGCGAGTGAAGCATTTTACAAATACTTCAAGAAACAGATCATCTAAGCAAACCTGTGATGCACAGGATGATGTACAAACTCACCAGCCCACCACTAAAAGGATTTGCAAGCCATGAGCCAGGCTCAGTTAAAAAGTGTGGGATATTAAATTCACTAAAGAGAACAAATTAGCAAGGACGCTGAGCTGCAAAGTTTCCAACTAGGTCTGAACTTCTCAAGAATTTAGTGCTGGGACGCTGCTTGGGGTGTGGGGGAAAAGGGATCCTCTCTAAACATAATCTTTTATTCTGTTGAGCTCTCTAAAAATGACTGCAGGATCTGTCTTTCACTAAATGTTCACTCAGAATTTAATCCCAGATCCATCAATATCATGTGCTTGGATTATTTTACCTCTTAATTTAATGGACAGATGATAGTCTCTTAAGAGTGGTTCCTGAGATCACACAGAACATTAGTAATTGATTGCAGACATACGACAATTAATCTGGGCAGCAGTGATGACTTGATGCTGAGGTGCCTTTCAGGGAGTTGTGGGTGCCAAAAGAACAAGCTAGGACCCAGGATGTGTAAATTCTCAAGAGAGAGCCTGTATTTCCTTGTTACCTTTAGCATCTATCCAAAGATACACAAATACCCACAGATTTTATGCTGTGTGATGATTTGAAGGTGGAAAAAATAGTTTCCGTCTGCAGAAATATTGGCAACTTCTTGCAGCTTTTGCAAAAAGGCAAAAATCCCACAATTTCACACATCTCTATTATCAACATATGCTGCTTTGTTTCCATATTTATATTTGTCACATTTAAAAGGAATAAAATAGAATTTAAAAGAAGATCCTCATTCCCAAATGATCACAAAAGCACAAAGAAGTCATGCAAAGATTATGAGAAAAACTCACAAGAGGGAATTAAGTGCCGGCTTTGAAAATGGGGCTTTTTTGTAACCAAGGGCACTGTCGCTGTTAACCAACAGAATCACTGTGGGACCAGGTGAAACCATGCTTGGGACACTTACCCTCAGACGGAGAGAAGCACGTGGACCTTGTCTCTCTAAATTTGCTGTAAAAAGGCAAGAAGGATCAACAACTTTCTCTCTCAGGCTTCTCTCGCTTGAAAACCCTGGCACGCTCAGTTCAAAGAGGCAGTGCCTAGGTGCCTCGGTACAGGTGCATCTGCAGCCTGATTCCTCTGGAGACAGACGCAGCCAAAGAAATATATTGCTAAAGCTTAGCCGAACGCAGCGTATGAGACCCAACTGTACAGTAGGCGCTAGATAACATGCAATCATGGCCTCCTACCGCAGCAAATTCTACATAAACCCAGGCCTTTGAAAGAGAAGTAGTAAAAAAAAATGTGTTTTTCTCATTCCTTATCTGTACCTACTCCATTTTACCTAAGGCTGGCTATTAGCTCAGCTGGTGATGTCACTTACTTCACTGGAACCTGTTATCATGAAAGATTTCTCGCAGGATTTTCTATTTGGTTAGCTTTGCGCTTTGTGCAATGTTGTATTTCATTCCATTAGATAAAGGGTTAAGTAATTCACGTTTTACCCATATAGACTAAGTTATACTCCCTGTGGGTTGCTGGCTTCCTATTGGCTAGAACGATGACCTTGGAAACAGACAAAAATGATGCATTGTTGCAATAAATATTATAGCTTGCACCTGTTTCTAATTAAGTCTGCCAAACAATTTCAGAGATACTGAAAAGAGAAATGTGTTGGCTTCTAATCGGGTGTTCTTTGCTGTTTGATCTGGATTATTCAGCCCCCTGCATGACCTCGCCTTCTTGGTTCTTGTTTTTCTTTTTGGACTTGCAGAAAGCGCCAGGTTGAAAGAAGTCTTCTCAAAGAGGAACATCTCTGCCTAGAATCAGTTGTAAGTAAAACCTGAAAATTCATGGATTTACACCAAGGCTCAAAGTAGTTTATGGCAGGATACCTCAGAAATCTCCAGTATGGTTCTTACGTTTCGTAGGTCTGTTGTGGTCTTCTTCACCTCCTCCTCCTCCTCCTCCTCCTCCTTCTTCTCCTTCTCCTCTCTTCTAAACTTCAGAGCTTAAAACAATCTCTAGCTATTAGCAATCAGGACCAGGTTGAGTGGGAAGCTGCAGTTTTTTGCAACTGGACTTCAACATGTCAGGGAAATAGTTCAGGAAGGATTCTCCTGCTAACACTCACCAAAGCAATGTAAACAGAGCAGGGCTCACCTTCATATTTCAGAGTTCAAGACACCTTGGGAAGATTCTGGCAGTTGTTGCCTATCAGAGCAATCGCTTTAGGGCAGGTATAGATTCAGGAAGAGGACACTGAAGGCTTCAGAGACAGGTCGTGGTCTGCAGTTCAGCATCATGCTTTTCACTCGCTATCTTGATTCTCAAGTTGATCTCCCACTGAAAGTGCTTCTTGGTGAAATGACTGGTTTGTTTCTTGCACATCCACCTCCCCAAGCTGTGCGCAGTTTGCATAGATTTAACACCTGCTCTGTGATCTCGCTCTATGGACAAATGCAAATATGTGTGGCACATGTTGACAATGTTTTCCTTAACATAAGAAGTAAAGAAAGAAAGAATTACTATTATCTCCATTTTCTAAATGGGGACCGGAATCCACAGTTCAGCCAACACTTTTGGCTGTCAATGACAGAAGCAGTCCAGTCGCTTTGGTCCCTATGGGGTCCCTTTTCTCACGCTGGGATAAGCATTTGTGCATCTATATTTTGGAACTGATTGAGGAATTTATCCAGCTGAAAACTAATCCAGGGAGAAAAAAAAGAGTTTTTATTTCAGCCACATCAACTTCCTGATTTTGCTTTGCACACAGCCTGGCAGGACAGGACTGAACAGCTAGGACAGACGAAACGCAAGGCAATATTTTTGAATGGACTTGCATGTAATCACAGAAGAAACACATAGTGACGTCAAGAAGACAACATAGGTCTCCAGAATCCACAGATGCCTTTCTCTGTTGTTAATGTCATCAACCTCACAATCTACCAAAGATTTGCTAGTTGTGTGCCGATCCTCTGAGGCACCCAAAGTTTCTCACGTGTAGACAATGTATCTCAGAAGTATCACGTTTGGTGGAATTAAATGACCCTCTGCTCAGTTAAAAAATAATTATTTGGGGGTGGAGGTTGCAAAGGGATTATCTTAGTAGCCATACTAAAGAAGGTAGGACCAAACAGGTTAAAAATAAGCCTAGACACAAAGAAGATATGGTAAGGGAAGAGAATAGCTTAGCCTGTGCAGTGTGATGAAGCCCTGCATCGGTATCATGGCAAGAGTTTTGCTCAGGAGGAGAGACAGAACTACAGAGATATTTCACAGGGTTAGCACATCTTCCTCTGTCTGATGCACTCTCTCTTTTCCACTTTTCCTTCGATGGTAGGTAATAAAATGCCTGCTGGTACCCCCCATGACTGGAGGTACCCAGAGTGGTTCAGCCCATCGTGAGTGCTGTGCCAATCATTTAACAATTCCCACAGCTGCCTTTGTGAGAAGCCTCTCTCTTAAGCCTCTGGTTTAAGAATTTAGAGTAATCATGTAAAAATGATACCCCTGTGCTCTATGATCCGCTGAATCTCACTAATGCCAGATCCCAGAAGAGGGCTTATTAATGAAAAGATGCAATGCCTCTCTCTCTGCTCATGTTTCACATGAATATCTCTCATGGATTCGGCAGTAAACCTTACTGCTGATAAAGTAAGTATAATGAACCTCCGTGCTCCACGAGAATGAATTCTCAGGCTGATGAAGTAGTTACCTGCTCTACTTTCCAGCACAATGGCAGGCTTGAGAGGTACAAGGAGAAGTACTCGGCTGCTATGGGAATAGCGGTGCAATATCGCAACCTCCTAAATCTTGGGTCTGATTTGCTAGCGATGCCTTTGGCTGTGTGAAAAGATCAAGAGTTTGGAAAGGAGCAGTTTGTAATTAGCTGAGAGAAATGAAATTATGCTTTATTGTAAATCACTGAGTCAACAGAAGAAAGGAGGTTTTTAAAGGGACAGCAACACCTTGAGGCTACTCTGTGTCCTTTCAACATTACACAGTAGTCAAAAACCCAGTCAACTCTTGCCAGTTGGCTAGCTTCTCAGAAAGGATGAGCACCAAGTGTTCTGCAAACAGCAGGATCCTGCTGCTTCCAGCCCCTGACATCTAACCAATTTTCAAGAAGGCAGTGAAAATGCTTTCAAGTACTGCCTCTGTCCGGAAGCTCCTTTGCTAATGGCAGCAGATTTTGTCACCAAGAGTTTCACATTGTTATAAATCCTTTTGCTGTAGATGTTTGAAAACAAACAACCAACCAAACAAAGAAAAAACCCCACACTAACAAGAGAAAAGACTTATCCCTTGTCTAACCATGGGAGGAGAAAGCAAGTGACTACACAGAAAGCACTGTGAGGCTAAGAAAAGGAACAGGTAAAACATTGCAGGCAGCAGTGCAATCAGTCTCTATATTTATCGGAGGCCCTCTGTGATTTATGTTTTCCATTAAAAGGAACACATGCCTTATGAATTACCCCTAATCTTAGCATCAGTAGGATGGTATAGGACAAGCAACAAGAGTCTGGAAGGTGCCACTCTGGAGTATCCCAAAACAATCACACAGAAACTAGCTTTAAGTCCAACAACCAGACAATATCTGCTCAGCGCATCTCTGATACCTGGATCGTGACTCATCTTTACAGAGCCAGCCCCCTGTAACCAAACGCAAACTTCTCGAACCTTTGTGAGGCGCAAATCTGAATATGGAAAATTATCACAGAGATCGCAGCACTGAAGAATGAATATAATCCCATCTCAAACACTGGTTATTATCCTCTGCAGGTCTATGCAACGATTTAAACAACCCATGAAAATGTTAGCATCATCCCTCACTTCAAGGGGATTCTCCGGTTAGAGGGAATTGAAACACCCTGAAACTCGGTGGAACCTTAAACCAGGGGCCGCATTTCGTATTAGCAGCTTGGGTATAACTCCGGGTATTATTAATACCTAAATGCCCCATATGTTGTCTTTAGAGAGGAAGGCAGTCACACCACCTTTATATGTGTGCTTTCTTCCCTTTGCTTTTACATTTCTTCAACGCGCAAAATGTACTTAACTCACTGCTTATTGAATGAAGGATTAGTATTATTTTCCTTCCTCCAGTGAACTTTGTTTCACTTCATCCTGCATATATTTTGCCAGGCTGTGTTTTCCTGCCAGCACACCACTGTTCAGCAAACTACCGTACTTAAGGCCAGCCAGCTAATACAGTGATACCTTTTTACTCACAAGGAGTGTTTCTGTAATCACGGTTGTGCTTGTGGTATGAATGACAGCTTACACCAAGAAGCACAAAATGCACTTCTAGAAGCTTTGCCGAGCTGGGACAGAACTAAAGCAGCTTCAAACTGCCAAGACATTTGAAACATCTAGGGGAAGACACATTTTGAAATGTAGCCTGCTACCTAGCTACGCTGCTAGCATAAATGCTGACCAGGGACTGTGAAGGGAGCTACTTCCCCATCCTCCCTTAACTCTGCTGCCATAGCTCATGTTGAGCTAGACTGGGAGCGCTTGGAAAACTACCCTGCTTTGGGGCCTGTAAAAATTAGTATAAAACAAATAGGTAACAAATTTGCAATGGCTCTGTATAAGGTTTACAGTTGCTTTTTCTGTTGTTAAGATTGGTTATGTTGCCCAGTAGGAAAGCAAGTAGAAAAGAAGGGTATCTTTACAACTCACTGTGCTCTTGGAAGACCAGCTTGGAAGTTCCTGTTCACATCACTGCAGCAATGCAGACCTCTCTGGTGGAAGCATTTTCTTTTTCTTGTGGAATTATACCTCAGGTCCTGCTAGGTAGTTACTCTCTTTGTTCCTGTGAGCCAAGCTAGTTGCAAGATCATGCTATGCCATGCTTATAACCTCGCACTAAAAAGGAGGAGATTACAAAGGGGGCAAAATACCCTAGAGGGTTCCCCTTCATCAGAACCTTCCCTGTCAGTTTGCCTTCTCATTTCCTGAGCTCTTGTCTGATTATTAGTGTACTGACAGAATAAAAATAACCTCATATTCCTACATGAATCATAAATAAAACCCTTTTATTTCATCAAAGAGGTTGGCAGGTTTATAGTCCTTTGCAATGCATGCACGATGTGAATGACATACCTTTAATTTTGCTGACAAGCTTGTCGGGGTCCTAATGAAAAAGAGTGAAAAGTGGGTGACTTCTCTAAAGGTTTAGCAGTTGCTTTTTGGTGAGGATATATATTTCACCTTGCCACTGTAATCAAGGAGCCAACTGATCTTGGTAATGAACTCTTCAATTACAGTCCACTTCTGACTTTTCAAGAATGCCTAGGCAACAATACCACAGTGATTATTGCTGATATCACAGATTAAAGCAACCTGGGGAAAAAAAGGAGGGGGAAAAGAAAAAAGAAAACCTGAGCAGTGTCCTTGCTAGAGCTTCAGGTATCAGGGTGCATCAGCAATGAACCAAAAAGAGTGATCAAATTCCAGATTTCGGACAGCTAGGTTTTGTATCGCTGTTGTACACCAGACAATAATAAAATCACTATTCTCAACTGTATTTTGACATTATGTATTCCTCCCCATTTGTTCAACTAGCCAGTTTGCTTTTAGAAACCAGTATCAAGTATGGAAGAGGTTACCTTGGGACAGCCAAAATGAAAAGGATAATGCAAAGTATTTCTTTTGGTGTCTCCGGCAAGCAAGCAAGATAAAGGTTGCACAAAGAAAGAATAGTCCAGGAACACAGAAAATGGACACAGTACAAATAATCAGAAAATTTTTCCTATTTCCAGTCTTTCATAGAGTGAAAAGTTTAACTGCTCGCAAAGAGGGAGGCAAACAGTTAAAGATACATATTTTTAGCAGTGATGAAAGTGCTTTTCCCTTCTTCAACACATCCTCTCTGCTTTCTGCTTTCCTTTTATTGTCTCCTATTTTGCTCATGTAAAAGCCAGAACACTGGCCCCTAAGTTTGCTTTCTGACCACAAACAAATTGTCAAAGCCACAAGCCTTTTCTCTCTCATAAAAGAAGTCCTGCTTTTTCAGAAATGTCCCAGGTCTTCACTAATACTTCGGAAAGAGATTAAGGGAATAGGACAGCTTTATTTGGTATCTTGGAGATTATCCTTTGCTTTGCTGGTGATTCCCTTCTTCAGCAATAACTCATCAGAGAAAGTCTGGGATTTGGCAAGTTACCCCAGCCTGATTGCTGTTCTTTGTTGTTTCTTTTTTTGTTGTTGTTTTGGTGGGGGGTTTAGAGGTGGGGCTGCTGAGAGAGAAAATGAGAGAGACACAACTAAGGTCATCTGACCAGAGAAAGAAGCAGGGGTTGTGTGTTCAGGATTGTGTGTGCATGGGGAGATGGTGCAGAAAAAGGGAAAAAATCATGGACAGCGAATTCCAGGTCGCTATCTTGTCAGGATTTTACAAGATTCCAGAGCTGCACTTTTAATTTTCATTACTTTCCATTTTCCTTTGATAAGCTCAGAAGCAGTATCTAATTTTATTAGGAGCTTTTCATCAAACGTGGATATCTTCCTTCCTCAAGGGATTCCCTAGCCACAAAAACATCAGGTTCTGTGAAACATGAGCTAATCCCAGTTAGAGTTACTTGACCCTATCAAGCTAAGAAATAAATTTTACTCTTCATGAGAGTCCTACTGTTTACACTCCAGACAAAATTCTTAGATCTCAAAGTTTTCAGAGGAGAAACATTTTTCATAATGCCAGAAAACTGGCCTTAAAGACCTGGGCCATACAAGCCTGAAACTGTTTCTTGTTTCAAATTAAATACGTTGACAGACTTCCTCTTGACTGCGGCTGACACCAGTGCCTGCTTTTCTTGGCATAAAATCCAAATGGGTAACGGTAGGAGCCGTTACTGGCAACATCCAGTCCTGTAATCTACACATCACTACTTCTTGCCCTCGACCTTCCCCCATGTGGCTGCACACAGAGGAAGATTGCTAAGAATCAAAGCACTTCTCCCTGTTCAGTGCAGACAACGTAAACTTCAACAAGAGGCTCAAAGTTTGGTGAACCTCTCACAGCAAGTGTTTCCACGGTGCGTGGCCACGCAAGCCACTGTGGCATGGCCCAGCGAGCGAAGCAGGAGCAGGCAAGCGGGAAGCTGCTGCTAGCAGCCATCAACATGGCGCATGGGAAATGCGGAAAATATGGGGATGCATTCAGAGCTGATAGGGAGCAAAGCACGTGCTCCAACCCCAAAGGGCCGGAATCTTTCCAAAGCTGTTTTGCTCCACTCTAACACATTTAACAGTTAGAATCATGCCAGGCGTATTAGCTCGGTACATTAAAAGTATACTGTGTGACACCGTGTTTTAAAACATATCACAGCTTATTTTAAAGGTGAGATGGAATGTGTTTTCTACTTACTTAGTACCCTGCTCAATCAGCACAACCTCAGTGCTTTGGAAAACAGGGGAACAGGCACTCTGGCTGTAGAGGTGTTACTTGTTCAGCTGTTTGCAATGAAAGGTCTTGCTAGAAAAGGTTAAGACAAGACTCATATACTCCAAAATTATCAGTTTGTTATCACTGTTAATAATACTTTATAGTACTTAACATGCTACTTTTCATCTTCAAAGCACTTTGCAAATATTAATTAATCCTTACAATCTGCCTGTGGGGTAAGCAAATGCTGTTGCTCCCAGCAGTTGAGTCACAGGGTTAACTGACTTGTCCAAGTCTAGAGTGTTGGGATTAGCCTCCGCATGTCCTGCTCTGATGCTCAAAATACTTAAACACAGCGCTTCCCCTTCTTGTAGATGGGATGGCAGATGTGTGCCACTTTTATACATGAGATATCTTCTTAAAGCACTGGCTTGAACTGGTAACTGCAACTTCAGCTGCTTGAACAAGGCTGCAGTTTTCTCCTTTCCCACATATTTCTGCATTGATAAAGACATGGACAATTATCACCTGATAATTGAAGGACTACATTCATGGAGGAGCTCCTAGCTGATTTCTAAAAGTACTCCCCAAACTCTGCTTTGCAGTGGAGAATCATGTACGTGTGTGCAAAAGTCATCAGGCAGTCACAGCTTAAAGAAGCAGCAGACTTCTTTAAAGATTTAACAGGCCACCATCACTTGAGACATAACTAAAATGGAGTGTTTCACTGAAAGCAGCCTGCATGTTGGTGTGGACTGATTAGCCTAATGTTTGGTCTTTTCACTTGTGGGTTTGGGTTTGTTCGTTTTGTTTTCAAACAACTTGCAATACTTTAAGTGCTAACAAACTAACAAAGGTTTAGGGGAAAGAAGGACAGGCCCATGATGTAGTTTTATTTGTCCATGCTTCTTTGAGTTGGTAAATCACACTGCATTGCTTTATTGAGTGTCCCTTTAGGAGTATATTGGAAAAAATTCTATCTGCCACAATTAATACAGCGCCTAGTGCATCACGCGGCACAACCCTGGCGTCGAAACTCAGCATTCTCTGGGAGTCCTTTGGTCCCACACTGGATGCCAGAATGGATAGTAGCTGTGACATGTGATACAGCTGCTGATGAATGATGGTGATAATGCAGAACAAAAAGGCTAATGAGTTCTCTCCAACACCACACTACTTTCATGAAATGAATGTGATGATGACCCTATTTGCTACTTTTTTTTTTTTTGGCTAGTGAGTTACTTATCCCTTTACCTGCATGTTAGTTTTATCTTCTCTGTACAATGCTATGGAAAGACAGTCAAAATTAATGTCAGCATCTCCCTTCACTTTTAAACTATAAAAGAGCCTTTGAAGGCAGAGCAAACCAAAGAGGCCAGTAACTAATTATAACCCATTGTACCGGACTTTGAGGAATAATGAATAGAAGCTATTCCCCGTGTGCTTACCAGCGTGCTTTGCAGAGACAGTGGTGCCTTTGTGGGAGAGGGAGATCCCTTCACTGGACCAGAGAGAGAAGAAATGGAATTGTTAATATATGTAAGAGGCAGGAGGATTTCTATGGTACTATTTCGTTGCAGAGGCAGAAGGTAGCAGAGCCAATCATGAAAAGCGTAAAGGTGTGAAGGCACAAAGATGGAGAGTTGATTAAAAGCACCGTGGGGAGCACAAGCGAACAAATCAATGGTAATGATGGAATTATGCCTGAGCGGAACCCAATAGTCTACGGTGTCCTGGCGTCTTGGCACTGGGGATTAAACGCTGCAAAGAGCAGAGCCGAGCCCTTGTCCAGCCTGTCGGCACTTGGAGATACACTGATTGATGGGACGGGTTACGCTACAAAGCTGGGTGAGGTCTCTTGAGGAAAGGCTGAGCTCAATATAAGCACCGCTGCACCCTAGTGAGATGCGATGGCTGAATCCTGCCCGACGAGGAGCTGGGGTGGGGGAACAGTGGCGCTGAGAGAGGTGCCAGTCACGGTTGTCGCTCCTGGGGGAGCAGGACAGGGCTCATCTGGGGAAGCAGAAGCACGAAGGAAGAAAAGGTAAAAGATGAGAAAAGGGGCTCTGAGGGTGCTCAGTGAGGTCAGAGGTAGCACCTGGTAGGGAGGCAGGAGAGCCAAGCCGTGGAAGCTCACAGCGCTGGGGGAAGAGATGAGCAGCAGCCACGCTGGTGGCCGCATGGGGTGGCGAGGCAGGAACTTGGAGGAGCAGGCAGGAGCCGAGGGAACACAGATCAGAGCTGGCTGCAAAGGTGCTGAGAGAAAGGCTTGGAGCAACCTGGAGGGAGGGAAGAGAGGATTGGAGCAGCCAGTAAGATCAATGCGGGACCGGCTCTAGCTGGGGCAGCAGTGGCTTAGGGCTGCCAGCGCTCACTGGCGCTTGCTGAGCTTGCCCTGCACTTACAGCCACTGCCACGTTAAGCCTGTTAATATCAAAAGTACAACAGAAGCTGCCTTAATAGTAACGCCTCTATGAGCAGTCTTATACAAATACAGCTTTAGTTCCCTTCTCCTTTGCTATTTTAGGGATTCCTTTGCTGGTATGAGGCATGCATCTTTACATATATATATATACCCCAGATGCCCCTATCACTACAGCACCAGGACCACAGACAGCTACAGAAACCCACCGAGCACACAGCTGGCAGAGCCCCTAGCTGGTCATTGCTGTGGACCACTGCGGTGAAGAAGCACAGGGCAAGGACACTTCGTGTCACTGTGTGAAAAGGCACTTTGCAGAAGGAAACATCCAGGCTGCTCCCAAGACTCAGCAATCTCACCTCCTGTGTAGAAATTTGGACTCTAATCTTATCTGTTTTTGTGGTTAGTGACATCAGGAGGAAGGGCCTGGGGCCATTTGCCTGCCCCAAGCTGGTCAGTGTTGCCACAAGGGCAATTGCGACGGATGGAGGGATGAGTAAATAGATGGTGCCTGTCAGGATAGACAGAGTGCTGAGGTGTATCCATAAGGGATAAAATCATGAGTATGAATGTACCATAACACTAAGCAACCCGGAGATTTTCTCTCTGATGGCATTAGCCACGTCATCCCAGAGCCAACTGTAAAGGCAGCACTGCCCATGCAAGGAATGCAAGGGGACAGTTTGACCTCAGGCCTTGCCTGACAAGCGATCCTCCCACGCCACAGTGCCAGAGCTAGACCTTTATCAAATACAACGAGGCCATACCTGGCCTCTTGGCATGAACTCATGGTGAAATAATTGAAAGCTAAACATTTTCAAAATCAAATATTTGCCAAGTGGTGAAACAGGCTGCTGCAGGCAGAAGGAAGCTGTTCCTAGGTGGCCTCAGTCAGTTCAGATCCTGCATGCAGCTGGGACCACTGTGGTGGCTGCAGTTAAGAGACCTTCAGATCGGTGGAGTCCACTTGTGCTCTCAGCAGTCAGGCCAGCTGGCTAGGAGAGGGCAAATTTTAGCCATCCAGAGCCCTGATCTCCAGAAATAAAATTCTCAAAAGGAAAAGATAAAGATTCACAAGTAGAAAATGCAGATTCTTTCCAAATGGTCTTAACGAAGATGACTTAAACATGGACAGTTAAAATACCCCATACATTAGCTTCCTACAGTAAGGTATGTGTCTCTTATACAGGGTGAAGCCTGAGCACAAACTAATAAAGCACTCATCGAGAGAGGAGCTCAATATTGGAAAGAGAGACTCTGGTGTTTGGCTGCATCTTTGCTCTATCCTAGTAGTAGTGGGTAAAAAGCCTGAAAGGAAAGTATAAGGCTCAGAATTGGGCTTGAGCGTGTGTCCCTGGATAGGCCCATTCTCCAGATATGTTTTTTTTCACTCTTGAAACAGCAAGCACCAGAAATTGGAGAGGGAGATCTAGACATGGTGCAAATATTAAATGTAAATAAAACACATTCCAGTGCAGACCCTTCACTGAAACAAGCCCTAGAGCAAAGCTATCTCTTCCTGTTGATGACAATGCAAAGGACTTCAGCATAATAGTATTTACTCAGTTAAATGAGAGCTGTAATGCACTTCAGCCTTAGAAACAAAACTTGAACTATTTAAGTGTACCATTGTCAAACCTGATGATTTATTTGCATGTGGCTGTTGACTTCAATGGGAGTCACTGCTGCAACCAAATTCACTGCTTTGCAAGCCTGCTCAACAGGTGAAAAGGCTGTGTTACATATAATGGAAAATGATGCCCTTTTGCTTTAGCCTCAAGCAGAACCCAGAGCAAGGAAGTGCAGACTTAGTTTAGATACAAATAGAAGTAAAAATACATTTTAACTTTGCAGGTTTCAACTTTCCAGAGTCAAACTAGCCCTAGAAACACATGGACAATTCGACTGGGCTTCTTGCCCAGTCAAAAACTGTATGTTAGAGACATCCCAATCAAATTCCATGAGATTTACAATTTAGCACTATCTAGGACTCAGGACTTGAGCTTCAGACCCATTTGGCCATTGCTCAACTCAGTTGCCTTATGCAAATCACTTCGCCATCTTTTACCTTACTTCCCTGCAGTAAATTGTGAATATATATATTTATACTCTTGGAGATCACTGGATGAGAAATAAGTATTATTATTAGGTACACTTATACTAAATGGGTGATGCTAATGTGGTAAGTAACATGTCTTGCCTAGTACAGAGCATTTTTTTGCACATGAGGGTGCTGGAAAGTTTTGATAAGCACCTTGACTTCTGCTTTCATACCGGTGAGAGTCACCCATTTGCTTAAAAAGTCTTTTACTATTTATTTTTTAAAATATATGATTGAGCCTTTCAGCCTAGTCTTCATAAGATTTTCAACACAGAAACAGAGTATGCACTTTTAGTTAAGCTCACATGGTCACATTTGTTCCAGCCTCAACTCCCTCCAACCTGAGAAACTAATCTTTCCCAGGATGAGGTTTTCTTTAAAAATATGATGTGGTAATTCTCTTTCTAATAAAGATTACACAACTTTCTTAATCTTTGCCCACGTATGGAAGGCACTTGAAAAAACCTTTGTTTTTGTAGATCCAGCAACTTTAGAAGACAGGAATCAGTAAACAGCGGGCTAATCATTCTGTCTCCATTGACAAGCAGTGAAGGAGTTAATTATCTGCTTCTTTTCACTAATTCTGTTGCAGAGCTCGGCTGTGCATATTAAATGTCCAAGTTACCAGATTCAAAGAAAAACTTGATCTCAATTTGGCTACATATTAAAAGTGCCATTCCCTGTTGTCCTACCTAGCACTGTTAATTGCATACATTTAGCCCTCTATTGGAGAATAATTTAGCTTCAGATTGAAAAGAAACAGCCCTGGCCTTGGTTATTTTGGCATACAAGTCTCCAGTATGACTCTGTTTTCTAAGCAGACATTAATGATTCTAAAACTAATATTCATTGTTTGAAGAGGCATAGCGGCCTTGGCATTTACTTAACCTTTTGCCTCATGTATGAGACTGAGTCAGCCTAAATCCTTTTCTTAATTAATATCTATTCTTTTTTTTTTTTGTCCAACATTATTTATTAAACAATTTGCATCCAACAATTAGAGTTGTGAGATTAGAAAAAAACCACTGTATGAGCAAGCTCACTTAGTACAACAATAACCATGAAACTGGTCCTCCAGCTCAAACAAAGCTCTGAGCATGAATGAGATAGGAATAGGGAGTAAGTAAGGTCAGGTAAAAAAAATCGAAAACCAAGTCCCACCATTCACCTGTTAGCCCTAACATTAAGCTATTTCCTACTAAAAAAATAATAATTCTAGAGGGAAAGAGATAAAATACTACTGTAAAAGCATAAAAACCAGGGATTTGACACCTCTAGTGAATGTCAGTGATGATAGTTATGGTTGTGAATAAAGTGCAGTCACTGAACCTGGTTGCTTACTGCTGTGGTAGAAAGGAATTATCATTTCAGATTCCTGTAGTGTTTACACAGGACAGCACTGTCTGCTCCATATGAACTGTCTCACCTACTTTTCCAGTGTGTTTGTTTCTATATACTTCTTTGCACTTTTGTGATCACAACTACTTTGCACATGCTGCTGAGTGTGCACCAAAAGACCCTTACAAATGTTCAAATCGACATGGAAAATGGCAAGGACACCTTTGGTAATGAAAAGAAAAACATTTTGGGCTTGCATTACTAGTTGTATGACATTAACTAAGAACCAGATTGCAGCTGGCTCGCATATAAATACACATGGAAGTAGAGACTTGAGCATCTTTCCTCACCTATTCTTCCAGCCAGTAGCTATGTGTAATCACAGATGCTTTGCTCAGTGGATTGGCTGTCTGCAAGACGAGTGACTGAATCACCTTTTATATCTTACCAGGGTTGGATGACAAACCAGACCTACAAGAAAAACGGTAATGCTCTCCAGACTTCGAAGTCATAAGCAACATGGATGTGATAATACGAGCCATATCTTGCACCCATTAGAAGACCCACAGGAATAAGATTCATTCTAGGCATTGGCATCAATGTCATCCTAAATCTTATATTAGCCAATGATCCTCAATCTCTAATGCTCTTAGGATCTCCCTTCTAAAAGGCTTTAGGAGATCTCTGGGTACCATACAAAGCTCTTGACCCACATCTTTCACATGAACCTATAGACAGTGAACCCTCCTACCTGTATGACAAGGTCCTAAGGGTCATATGCATGACTTGCTTCTTTGCAGGCAGCGAAGACATGGTGAAGAAACAAAGTGGGACCATTGCTTAGAAACCTTCCTGAGAGCTGAACTGGACCACTGCCACTACCTCAGAGCTGATACTCCCAAAAGAAACCGTCTAGCCCTAGGGATCCAGAAGTGTCATTTTCTTCAGAACTACCTCACCAATGTGGCACTACTTTAAATATCATTTCAGGCATATAGTTCAGTAGGTAATTTCAGGGCATGAACTTAGACAGCAGGTTTTAAAATCCAAATGCATGTCTATAAACCCAACATATTAATAAGTTAACAGTTTTCAATAAGACATCAACATTTGCATGCATCTTCCTACTTGTTATGTGCAGTACTACATTTTTTAATGTTTCTTGGATGCTAGCCAGAGAGTCTGGGTCCCTAGTTAGTTCCTCTATTACTTTCTTGCCACAATAGATCTGGGTCTTGGCCAAGTACTGGACTCATACTGCATACAAAAACACAGAATTCTCTCCTTTATCTATTGAGTCTTCACTTCCCAGGGAAGGGGAAAAAATATCATAAATTAAGATAAATAAGTAAATACATAAAAATCCAGCACTAACTGTAGTAGAAGTATTTTTAGCATCTTTTAACACTATGTGTAATCAAAAGATTTCCTTATGTATTTATACTGCCTTAGTCTCTCAAGAGTCTAATTCATGACTATTCACCTGAACAGGAGAGGAAGATCTCTTCTTTAAACCCTTCCTGGAGCTCCTCAGGCTTTCCACAAGAGTGAGCAAAGTTACATGACCTGAAATAAAACAGGGGAGAAAGAGGCTTCAGTACCATCCTTCCTTTTTCAGTGTTTCTCAACCTATGGACTATGGAAGGGTTTAAAGAGGCCATGAAGGGTTAAAGGTTGCTTCTGTTTTACATTTGACCTTGAAAATTTTTATCCGTCACTCAGGGCCTCTGGTGACTTCAGAGGAAGACAGATGAACACAGAGGAGATGCCTTTTTGAAAGAGTTTTGAAAATATTGTCCAGTGCAGCTCTGATGGCAGGGCAGTGAACGTTGCCTTTTATTGTGGGTTTAAGGTAGAAAACTAAAATTAACTTAAGATTAACTAAAAAAATTAAATTAACAAAGAGCAAGAAAAAAAGGAATGAATGACGTAATGATTCTGGCTGTGGTTTTACAGCCACTTTAATCTGCCAGAAGTCTGAGCTGCCCTTGAACGGGCTGGTCCTGCCTGCCTGCCCAGCCCTGATGGGACCTTTTTTGCCCACTCGAAGATGTGCATTTGATCAGAGAATTAGTAGGCTAAAACATCATCCGACCCTAAAAACGCTCCCCGATGCTGCTGAGCACACAGAAACACAACACTCAGAGCAGGGCAGGCAGGCATGAGGAGGTAGGGATGGGACGGGAAGGGTGCACCATGCCCTTGGGTAACTGCCCTGTTCATGCTGACCACGCAACCACCACGAAACCTGAGCCAAAGACATGCGGGGCAAAGCCAAGAGCAGCGGGGCAGATGTCTCATCTTCACCCGGGCTACAGCTAAAATCATAACCGAGTTTGCATGAAATATTTTGCTGTCAGTGTAACACTAATCACAGTAGTCCACTGGGTTGACTTGCAAAATTTTGCTAATAATATGAAGGTAGCTGACAAGTTAATAGAACACATGATTCCTGTACTTTCTGCTTGAGCTGCGTGAGTATTTTTTCTGCTTAATTTGCCCAAACAAAGCATCAGTGCCTTAATTTCAGTTATTTCAGAAATTAGATCCTCTTGAAGAATGAAAAGGATGCTGTGTTTGAGAGGGGTAGCTTTTTTATGAAGACACGTAATTAATGGAAGCCATTAAAGATACTTGTAAAAATGATTCAGATTTTTATATATGATGACTAACTAACCTATTATTGCTCTTCTTGGTCAGAGATTAATGGGAATTTCTTAAAGGATAAAGAATTATTTAACAAGCTGCAGGATATGTATGGGCTTGGAATACACTCTGTGATAGTGTGAATAATAAGAAATGTGGCTGTTTATTTCCTTGACTAATGAACCTAAGCTAAATTCAGAGATAGCAAGATGTCAAAAAAAACCAAACCCAAAACCAAAAAACCAACAAAAACCTAACAAGGCAAGTGGATGTCTTTTACATGAATCTAAACATACACTTCAGTGAAAAAAACCTACTGTTAAGAAATTCAGGTTCTCATGTGCTCTAACTCAAGGTAGTATAGGAACACACCAGCATGACCTCTGATATGACTGAGAAGCACCAAAGACTTTAAAGAAAGAGTTTAAAATCAGGTGATGCTGAATATTCAACAGCTCCTTGGGAGGGGAGAGAAAGAGAGAGAGACTGCAAGGCAGAGAGAACAAACCACTTTGCTGCTTCCAAGAGCTTCCCACGAAGAAATTTTCTTTACAAAGCAATGACAACAATGTGTTTGGTCAAAGATTTCTATGCAAGAAAAAATGACTTCTAAGACCACGAGTAACAGAGTCACTTGATGATCCCCTTGATGATGGCACACACGGACAGCTTTCATTTTTCTAACTCTTTCAGATTATAAGTGACCTCAGAGTGTCTTGAAGCATCTTGTCCCCACTGGGTTGAAAAGCATGTGCAAAGAGGGAGTAGAGCATCTCTAGGCTGACTTTGGCACTAAGGGAAGAGAGCAGATAACATTTCAGGAGAGAAGGAAACAGAAGGCAAACCAGTTTCTCAGGCAGCTGAAAACAGTGTTTGGTTCTCTTCATGACTGATTTGCCAAGTATTTTCTGCAGTAACTGTTCTAAGCAACAAACCGCAATGATTCATATGCCCAGGTGAAACAGTAATAGTTCCCTCTCTCTGGCTGAAACAAATAAACTTACTCCAGCTCTTTTCCAAAACAGATCCCAACCAAGCTAAGTAGTAGCCGTGAGCCTTCTGCAGCTTGACACCAAATTATTTTAATATCCACTATATCTTCCCCCTCTCAGGGCTCATTGTTTTTTTTCCTTTAATTTTTTGAAGGCACACAAAGAATTGAATAACCTTTTCTCCACGTACCTGGCTGCAGCCACATCACTGAAGGGGGTCCTTTCGACATTTTAAAGGACCTGAAGTGCACAACAACATGGCACTGCAGTCAAGAATCTCGCCGGGGAACAGAATAAGGAGATTTATTTTATTTTTAATATTTGAAAGATTTCAAAAAGCATTCAACTGGATTTCTTACTAAGAGGATGAGTGAAGAGAATCCTTTGTAACTAAGCTGGGAGGCCCAAGTCTTTTATCCATTGTTACACAGTTTTTCCCCAGGGCAGAGTTAGGAAGGCCTGCAAGCCCCAGAAGCTTAACAAGAGGAGTACACTGGGTGGGCTTTTCTGCCATTGCCTAAGCTCTTCCCGAGGTAGGAGCCGTCAGAGCGGAGCAGGTCCTGTGCTCCATTTCAGCCACCAATAGAGATTATTTGGGAAGATCCTAGCAGCAGCGGTGCTCTCATGGAGGGGAATCTGACCCGCCTGCCTGCAAATGCGCACGTGCGTACACGCACACCCTTGGTACCCAGCCACCCGTACGTCTGCTTCCTTAATAAACCAGAAAAAAAACCATTCCACAGAAGATTACTAGCGAATTGGCACTTGGATTAATCACTGTGCACTGGACTTTGCCAAGCTGCCTCTTCCTGTCGGCTTTTTCAAAATATTATACATGACTTGTTAGCCGAAGATACGTTATCTTTTTCAGGATAGATTGTGTAAAAGGAGGAAACTAGTGTAACTGTACTGCTAACACCTTTTCTTTGCCTTTTGAACTTTTTACATTTTTATGTGAAATCCCTACAACCTTGATGCAAATGAATCGGTGGGTCTTGATCAATTGGATTTCAGTACATACTCCCTGAGCTTGGTTCACAGCAGCGATGGAATCACCCACCTTTCCCACTGAGGTTTACATCTGGCTGAAAGTAAGAACTTGCTTGAGTGATTCCCAAGTGCCAATAATGTGAGAAGGAGCTCAGGACCTGAGGCAGGATACCCAGGACATGTTCTTACCCCCACCCCTCAAAAATCTTAATCTAGGACTTGGCCAACCTAGGTCACTACATAACCATAAATATACAAGATCTCTATTGGTAAAATTTTGCTTGGCACCATTTCATAGCACTTTTGGTCTCTGTGAGATTTTCACTGTTAATTCAGCCACAGAGGTGTATGAACTAGGAGCAGCAAAAGGCAGTTGACTACCCATGTCCATTTGTGCCTCAATCAATGTGTCAGAGTTTATCATTCAAAGTTGTTCTCAAATAAAAGGTGAAATAAAACAGCTTTTAAGTAATTAAGCAACTCTTTCCTGACTTGCTACAAAACTTGTGGGACCCTAATACAGCAGAAATTTTAAAGCTAAATGTCTTATGTATGAGTCCATCGCCCAGAAGCAGGAGAATATGGAGTTTGTAAATAACAACTGCAATACAAGTAATGCGTATTTGCTTACTTGATCCCACTGAAATTAATGGTCTGTGGTTTAGGTATGTGTCAGTGCCATAAAGCAGGATACGCTTGGGGACCAGGAAGTGTCTGCTTCATGTGTTAATGATGGAGTTATGGAGTGGCAGCAGCCATTTCATAGACAAAGTTGCAGAAGGATTTTTACTATATGCTCAACTCTCCTTTTTTATACTCCAAGAAAAAGCTGAAGAAGTTCCTAGGTCAGATCTGGGGCCAAGGCTGAATTTTTTCTATAAAATTTGAAAGGGATCCAGCTAGAGATTTTCAAATGATGCCACCCCTGAGAAAACACCGCTCGCGAGCACAGATTGTGCCCCTCCTAGCACTTAGGTGTACGCTCACACAGGGGTGACTCTGGGTACGAACAAAACTGTTCAACAAAATTATTGCCCCCCGCAAGCCTCTTCTCCACTAAAGCCCCAGCTCCCCTCTAGCCCCACCATTCACAGGGAGATCCTTGAATAACCCAAGAAAAAAAAATCCTACTAAGGAGTTATATTTTAATGTTTATGCTATGGCTTTTTGTATAATAGGAATAATCGCTATTGCTTTGTAGTACACTTACAACAAATAGCTTTTGAGATTGCTCAAACACTTTAGCTCCACTTCAGCTCTTAATCAAACTCAGCAGCTGTTTATTGCAATTACACTATAAAGCAATAGACATTATCCCTTAACTAACTGTCTTATTAATATAGTTAGTTACACAGCTATTTCATAGTTACTCTTAAATAACTGCTTTTAATTATTTTATTAACATAAATAACCATCTCAATAAATTTAAATTAAATGCATATGTGGGAACGTAATTTAAAGCATTGCACAAAATTGCATCTGTTTACTAAAGTTTAAATTGATGTCATTGTGTAATTCAATTAAAATGCAACTTTAATTTATTTCAATTTTTGATCGCCATGGAACACCTAAGACACTAGAACTTCCTAAATTTTGAAATGGGCACTGTCTGGTCTGTCTTCTGTTGCTATATTTTCTTTGCAATATTAGTTTGCTGTCAGGAGAATGAGATTTCTTTTTACCCACAAAATTTACAATTTAATATCCCCATTTAGTTTTCTTCCCATTCCCAGTCAAAGCAACAGATGAAACTGGATTGCATTTTGCCCTCTAGTTCACTTGCACAACTCTGGTTTCAATGGAGAAAAGGATTTTCTTTTCCTGTGCAATACTGGATCCTCCATGCCTTATGCCCTCTGTTCTGGTAGGATCAAGCTCTTTGCCTTCAGCTAAGGGGAAGGCAGACATTGCCTGACCTGGCCAGAAATCCCCTTATTCTTCCTCATGGGGGCCAGTTTATTGTTCAGGGGCCTCATTCTACCCCAAAATCCTCCACTGCAGAGCGGGCAACACTTGTACAGCAGCTTTGATCCCACAGTGCCATTAATGAACATTTATCTGAAAAGGGACCACAGCACAGATTAGCGTATGCCACCTCTCATTTTGCAGAATGGTCTGCCCATCATACTGGCTTATTCAAATGCGCTTTTCCCCAGAGGCCTTGCTGTTGGGGATGAAACAAAAATCTCCTATCCTTATTCTGTTTCAGATTCCTCCCCTGAAGGATAAAGAGGAAAACGCTTGCTGAAAAGCAAGGAGAAAAGGAGAGGGACTCCCTGCACCACTTGTTTGCCATAGACAGGAGAACAGAAGATGTTAGAAAGCGCTGGGAGAAACTTAAAGTGGCAAATGTAAGTCAGGAATGGGGTGAAAATAAGGCTGGAAAATATAAAGGTGCAAAAGGAGGTGAAGAGGCCTCACATACTTTCCTGCCAGCCATTTTCTTCTGCCACTTAAAACTTTTTGATTTAGTTCTATAGCTGGTGCAGGGACCTGTAAATGTGAACTGCTACCTCTCTGAAATCAAATCACACCAAACCCCCTCAAAAGTAACTGGGATGTATTGGAAAAAAAAAGTTGAAGTCAAGAACATGTAAAGCAAAATTTCTCTGAGGCTCTTGATTTGGATCTCAGCAGCTTTTAAGCTCCAAAACTATGGAAATCCAGACATATTAGGCTCTTGGATATCAGTCAATGTCAAAGCTGTTACAGGACAGCAAAGAAGGGAAGAATTTGGTTCATGAAATCCAACCTACTGATGGTGAATTCTGCTAACTAGCAAAGTCCATCCTATCCTCTGGCTGCTAATTGGAGGACACAACCTCCCTACAAGGAATCATTAACGAATGGCGTTTCAATGCATGTACACACTCTGTATTAGTATGAAGGGTGCCTCAGTGACACCATGCCTATGGAGAAGTGGTATATAGCTGGAGACAATAAAGATGAAAACGATGATTTATTTATTTTAATACTTCTATCCAAATGTAACAGGTAACATGAAGGGATAATTACAGGCTCCGTCAGAAAGGGGTTGCTGATGCTGTGATCTGGCAGACATACTAAGCTCCTCAGGAGACAAGCTCTTAAAAATTTACAGACAATGCTGGGCAAAGACATAGGTGATTCAGTACAAAGGGATTTTACAGAAAAATGTAGAAACTAAGAGTGAGGGAAGACATGTTTAAACTTCAGGTAACTGAGAGTTATCAGCATTTGGATAATTGAAGTTCCAATGTATATTTGCCTACACTGTCGCTCACCTTTGAGCCCTACCTAGGCATCTTGACATTTATGTAGTCTGAAATCCTGAAAGCTCTGAGTTTAGACAACTAAATTGTTGCTTGTCAATTTAGTCTTGACTGAAAGACAGGTGTTTTGTTTCAGAGTAACAATCCTTTCAGACTCCTCTATTCCCAAGCTCAGATTACTGAGCTAAGGAACTACCAAAAATGAAATACCTCACAAGCAGACAAAGACATTTACGTATCTTGAACAAAGGAATTCTTTGGGCAAAATAGGGATTTTTAATTATTGATTTTTTTGGGTCATATGGGATTCTCAGCTCTAGCTCTCTGGTGGGAGCTGGAAGAGCTTGGAGGCTTTGAAGGTTCCTACATTTTTGGTAATGTGGTATAGATCCTTTGCTACTGCTATGCAGTTTTACAAGCTTGCTCTGCTGATGCAAACTGCTCTCTGAACAAAACCCTGAACAAAAATCCAGCTGAGAATCTGAACCAGAATTCTCCAGAAATGTAATTCTGGAAGCAGGCACACATATAAGCCTGCTACACACACAGCAGTCAAATGCCAACAGTGCAAGTAAGGAGTATCTGTTAGCTACCTGATGCCTACATCCTAACTTTACAGCTAATTCAAAGTGGGTCATTATTATTGGGCATTTATTATTATCCCTAGTAAGTGACTGGGATCCTTTCCAATAACGAACAAGTTCTCTCTTGGCACAACTTTGCACAGGCGACTTACACAGTCCAAGAGCTGCACATGCTGATGGTGCCATTGGGATCCCCCATCTGAGTGTGGCTTCAGTTTCGTACTGTTAATGCAATGGAAAGTGAATCAGGGAGCCCAGAAAACAGCTCAGGCAGAACACAGCACCGTCCGTCTGACCCCAAATTTAGCCTGCCTTTGAGATGCTACTGCCTGTGAGCAGCAGCAGAGTCCATTACCATGAAGTGCCTCATTGCAGAAAGCAGCAGCGAGACCTACAGTGCACTGACCCAACCCTGCCTACGTTCATGCCCTCTGATAATTCAGGTTTTCCTATTTCCATGTCTCTGTATCTGGGTGCTGGTGCCCATACACTTCTGGCTTCTTGGCTCTGTGGCAGGGTTTAGACCTTAATTCCTTTGTTTATGCCATTCAGTGTGTTGAAGGCAACAGCATACAAGTTTCATCACACTGACCTGCCAATAACCTCAGCTCTAACCTGGAGGGATTGCGTGTTCTGGCACAGGTTAAGGGTCTCATTTAATTTAGAACCTTATGCTGGATTTGAACCGTAGCCCCAGAAGTAAAAAGCCAGTGTTTTTATCTGGGAAGCCACATGGCTCTGGTTTCCTGATTGGTACTTGTGACATCCCAGTATTGGCAAACCACGGAGATATTAACTGTGTGCTCTATTTTCTGCCCTTAATTATGGCCAGCTAGTCTGATTTTTCTTTCTTTTTTTTTTTTTTAAAGGATTTGAGTGACAAAGTGACTATGCATATCATTCCACATTTGAACTGTAAGACTTCAGTATTTCTACCTCTAGTGTGTAATTGGATCAGCTGCCAGTTACAGAAAGGAGCTGGGTGAGTATTAAGTGTGTGGAAAATGAAGAAGAGTCCAAGTGTGAAGGGGAGGAATAATTTGACAAAGCCTGCAGTGAGCTGTACGTGGTTTTCTCGTTCCAAAATGGAGTAGGTTTTGAAGCGCATGAGAAAAAACTGGCTTTGATTTATTAGCTTTGGTTCACAGAATGCTAGCCACAATCTTGGAGTGACTCAAGACATACGGAAAGCCACAGTCCCTGCCCCAAGGAGCTTACAATACCGACATTATCATAACGAGGATGGCTGAGTGCCAAACTGAAAAACAGTCTGCTTTTATCTGACTCGCTAAAGCTGTGCCTTGAACAACCTTGTCAGACAGCGCACAAATCTACCGCCATGGGCTTGACACACAGCAGGACTGGGGCTTAGTGTGTTCATGATATGGTGGTCCTCAAACCGTTGCACCCAATGCTCTTTTGTAGGTCCCCACTGTAGCACGTGCTTACTTTAATTTTGAGTTTCTCAAAGAAAGGAATGAAGCTAATGTAAGCATGAAACATTTTAAAATCTACTACAAAAATCCAAAGTAAATCTCAGCCCTTTAAAAAGGTGAGAAATAGATGAGGGCTGTGTCCAGTCAAAAAGTGAGAGTGTTTCTCTTGGGACAAGCAAATTGCCTTGCCACTGAGTTCCTCCATTAACCACAGTTATGGCAGAATCATACAGACAGAAAGACAGTTCTTTATCCAGTAAATGTTCAACCATTTATACCTTTATAAAATGCAAGTAAATCCCCTCAGATATGAATAGGCAGTTTGCAGGTTTCTGGTCAAATGCTACTGGTGGGACAAAAGAGCTAGATACTGAGTGGGTAGCCAGAACATACTTCTTTTTACATTTCAAAGTAGCTCTAAGATGCAACTCAGGACAACAGTCTGTCCATGAGGGGACAAACATAGAGGGTAAGGAGAGAGGACTGCAGCCTAAAATCAAAGAAAAGGTCACAACATCCAGAGCAGCTCATGAAAGAAGCAGAAGAAATGGCAATTACCTGGAAATTCACAGACGGTTGTCCCTCAGCTGTAGAAATCCACCATAAAATCCGCCATGCTGATCTGTAAGGAATAGGCAAGAAACATTCATTAGTGGCGCAAACAAACATAGAGGATTAAAAATATGCCAAGTGGATTGACTGCCCAATGGCAGCCAGGATACACCTAGTATTGCCAAGAAGGTGGAGAGAGCAAAGAACAACTGAGATTTGCTATCTCCCAGCTCTGCGTTGCTCTAAGCTACACTTGGTGGTTTACTGCCCACAGGACCAAACTGATATTCTGGGATTTGGAAATTCTTCTGCTATGCCTTCAATAGCAGCCACTAATTGAGAAGAGCAATGTCCAAAAGGGCTCCTGGGTTATGGCCATAGAGTCATATCCTTTCTCACTGGTATAAAAGCTCTGCAGACAAGTCTATCAGGCAAAAAGACAACAAAAACCAACTCAAAATCATTTCTCTCTGACTCTCCAAGGGGGGTGGGGCATTAAGACAGAATGCCCTACCCCAAAGGAAGTCAAGATTGGATCAGAACATCTCAGAGAGATAGAAAGAGAGAGATGGCAAAAGGCGGTAGTGTAAAGGTTTTATCAGCATGAGTTTGGGATGACCACATTACTCATAGGTCACTGTGCTTTCCAGCTGACTAGCGACAGATAAAATAAGGAAGACAACAGCCTCTGGATTTCCAGGTAGCAGCTGCAGCCAAGTCTGCCTTTTCAACTGCTCTTTTAGTTTGGAATATGCATGGCACCGCTCAGAAAGGGGCTGACTTTGTATGCAAAAGGGAACCCACAATGAGATCCCACTGCAACCAAGCAAGCTCTAGAAAAACATCAAGACAATATTTGTGTTTGTTAGAGGGAGGAAAACTTCAAATGCAAGCCACTTGGTTTTGCCTGCGTTTTGCATACTTCCAGTATTTCCTGATATTGAACTAGAACAAGTACTTCAGAGGTCCTTTGTGGATCTCAGCCCATCTCCAGCAGGAAGACACCAGGAATGGGTTATCCTGATGAGAATCTACAACCGATACAGCAGAAAACAGGCATAGTTGTTCGTGTCTCATAGCAGCAGCCACAATACCGAGATTTTGTTATATAATAAAGATGTTACAAATATCATTTATTTATAATGAAGTGATGCCATTCTGCCAAGCACCGTACAAAGGCTTTACCGCGGACTGCTCGCATTTTTCAGAAGGTACCATCTAATCAGATATACACACAGAGATCCCGACAGCTGAGCAGAAAATAATATTGCCATTCCTGACATTTCACAAATTAGCAAGAGCTTATAATGAAGCTTTTGTAAGACGTCTCTTTCAAGGATTTGTTGGCTACCTCTCTTGCTGGGAATGGATGCACATGGGGTAACTGCCCTCCTGCTCTGTGCTTAATTCTCTCACCTTGTACTACGTTGCTTGTTTCCTGCACTCGGAGATGTCCTACTTGTGTTTGAACTCTCTGAATACTCTCTTCAGCTACACACAAGGAGCCAGAGGCCTTGGTAACCTTCTACCCCAGTAGTTCTTTTCCTGCAGTCAGGAAATTATCTCTCAGTTTTTGTTTTCTTTTTTTTTTTTTTTTTTTTTATTGCAAAGAACTAGGGGAATTCCCTCTTCCAGTGCCTGGCTTTATGCTGGGCCCTGATGGCAGTGATCAGTGACAGCAGCAAAAAAACCCAAGCCACACCACTCACAATCAGAAGTGTCTCATTTTGCATAGGGTTATATGTCAATATTTTGATAATTTCAGCAATTCCACATTCATATTGGTATTGAGGTATCTATATGCTTCAAATAACTTCAGTAAGCGTCACGATATGCCTGTGTGAATGCTTGTACATTTTTACATGAAGAACTCAAATCAGATGAAACTCTGAGACTTGATTTTCAGCTGATATAAATCCACAAAGATAATGTAATTACTGGTACGCCAGTTTACACCTACAAAATACCTTACCCTGAAAACATCTTGGCCCCTCTGTCTCCTTCATTGAAGCAGAGGGAATAGGTACCAATAGAGGAAGGTTTCACGTCTCTGCCTCCAACTCGCTTCAGCGATGTGAGTTTGCATAAGGAGCTGGAGGCTGTAGCTGCCTTCTGCCCCAGTAGGGTTTCTTTTTCCTTCATTCAGGAAATTGTCTTTCTCTTTTTTTAAGGTAATCAACAAGGGAATTCCTCCTTCTGTTGTCCAGCTTTGAGAGGAGCCTGATTTGTGCTTTTAGCTAAAAACCCCTGAAAAGTCATCAGAGGGCTCCCTGACTTTAGTGGGGCAGACCTAGCTGAAAAGGGACTTTCTTGCTCTTCACCAACGTCCTTCCTTGCCCAGTACAGGCCACCGTGCCACACTGCTCTGCCTCGCAGCACAGCTCTGTCACTCCGTGCACAGTGCTCATGTCACGCTGTTTACAGAGTGTGACAGACCAGAGGAGGGCAGAGGCACGGTAGGAAGGAAACGGGGCCAGGCCCAGCAGCATTGGGTAAGCATCACCAGAGGTATCGGTCTCTGTGGGCAGAGGGAAGCAGAGCTGAGGGCTGCGGACGGGGATTAGGGAGAAGTAAGTGGCACCTCTAATATATTTTGCCAGGATATAAAAAGAGGAAAAGAAGTATGAGACAGACAAACAAGAGGTAAAACTGTTTTAGGAAAGAAAGGGAAAAACGCACAGAAAATATCATAATAAAGGAACCCCATCAGTAGCAACAACTCAAGGAGAAAAGAGGACTGACGGACAGCTGTGCTAGCGTGAGTGATGCAGGCTAAACCAAACCTTTACAAAGCATTAAAAAAGAAAACCAAAATGCATTTTAAAAGCCTAGTAAGAAAAAAAAAAAGCCAGAGGACAAATAAAACAGAGAGAGAGGATTTCTATGAGCATGAAAGCAGAGGTCAGTAGCCCGTGGTCATTTCCTAAGAAAGGAGGAAGTAGAAGTGAAAGAAAATACCTAAATATAAAATACTTATAAACAAATGAGACATTGACTGCTACTCTATGATTTTTTTGAAAGTTTGCTATTAGCATATCTCCAATGATAAATGCCTTAATATGATGCCAGCTTTCTGTAGGCAGAAATGCACAAATGCAGCAAATCAGTTCTGCCAGGCAGACGGCAAAGTAACAAGAAATCATTTCCCCCCATGCCACGTGGCACTGCTTTGGTGCATGCACATCCTTTCTCCAGCATATACCCTTGGAAGAGGTGCACAGCAGGACAGTAGAGCAGGAGGATGTTCAGCAATACAGAAGATGAGAATACAAATGTGTAACTAGGTTGGGAGTCTAGCGCTTAATTCAAACAATAATTACATAGGTCAATCTCTAACCAAGGCTCCTCAGTCCATATCCTGCCCCAGTTACTCTTTTTTGTCACTTGGAAACCAGTTTGTCTAGGCAGAAAAAAGACTTCTGGATTGCTCTTGCCAAGACCACCAAAATGGAAAATTGCCAGGAGTCTCCTCTGAATGGCAATGACATCCATAAAAAGACTGGATAGGTAAGAGGATGTTCAGGGGCTGTTTGGTCTACAGCTGAGCCTGAGCTGGTGCCTTGTCACGATGACAACCTCACACCATTCATTAAGCGCAGTAAGCTCAAGCTAATGTCTCAGATCACCTCCAGGATGCCTTGGAGCACAGCTCCAAGCTCACCTTTCCGTGGGGAGAGCAGCACCTGAGCCACCCCACCAACTTGAAGCCTGAATGAGGAGCCACAGCAGGAACGTGCAGGCCCAACGCTGGGCAGGGATGGCTCCGTGGAAGAAGGGTGGATGGGAAAAACTGAGCGAAGACTAAAGCCAGGCTTCATTTTGCAGACATCACTCAGGCCTTTCCTCTAGCTCCAGAGGGGTGGAGCAGATGCCCTGCTCCATGGGAGGGAAGTAATTTCAGACCTGAGGCTTAAGCCAAGACAATTTTGGTACGTAACTCCATATTTTGAAGGACAGAAGGAACCATTTTCCATTCTGGTCTAGTTTTAAAAGTAAAGATGTATGGGTGGCTCTCAGAATTTATGCAGAAGTTTGATGGGGTTAAAAGTTGTGCCCACTGACATGGTTTCAAGCAGAGAAATACCTGGAACCAATCCTTAGGCGTTATACTGCATATGGGCGAATGCTGGTCTCACTTCCATCCCATCAGTGGGCTTATATGATTAACATTAATCATTTCAAAGGCAATATTCTGCCTATTGACCAGGGCCCCAGTCTGGAAGGGACAGATTCAGACTGACACTGAAAGTTGATTTTGCAATGTATATATGTACATTCACTTGCAACAAAAGAGCCACATTAGTCCTTCATTTCTCAGTAAAATCCGCTTAGCTTCTGTGGTATCACACCAACACAAGTGAGGCGACAATCTGGCCCCAAATCCTCAATTCCACGAACTCCCATATTGTGCTGCTACAAAGAAGAGGCTGCTTCAGAGGCTGAGCAGATAGTACCCAGATCCTGCAGTCTTTGCTCAGACTTCAACTCACTGACTGTAATGGAATTACCTTAGTATTACCTTAATTCATGCTAACATCTTCACTAAGAGTGCTGCTGTACACATCTTATTTGGCAAAATAAACGCCTTTTTTTTTTTTTTTTTTTTGCTGGGGGTGGGAATAGAAATTCTTTTAAATAGAAAAAAAATCCACATCCTCTTTTTCTGAAACAGACAGCTTAGAGACACAGAACAGCCTTTTTTTGTCCCCCCTGCCCTTCTTCTCTACACCACCCCAGTTCTACACTTGCTTTAAGATTAACTGTCGATCTGAAGATTGACTGTGCTCTCCTTAAGGCCAGACATTCTTTGGATTTGGTTATTATATCAAGGTGCATTTGTGCTTCTAAATGGGCAGCTGTACTGTAAATGGAACACAAAGGAGCAAAATTCAGCCTGTTCCAGCGCGGGTCCAAAGCCCAGAGTGTCTGCGATGCTGTAGTCTTTTGTTTCAAATGCAGATAGATAAACTACAGCCTTTTTTCCATGACGGTTATAATGCAGAATATGAAAAACTCTTGGGATGGTTTAAGCTGCAGGGTATTCTCCCAGAGTTCTGTCCAAGAATAATCTAGTAAAAATGTGGACAGAGAACCATCGACCTCTGCTTTCCCCCGAACATATGCAGCTCTGATCAGTCTGGTATTTCAAGAAAAACAAGGTCCTGAACCCTAATCCTCAGACACATAACAAAGCGCACTTCACAGCTGTGATGCACAGCTACTATCAGCTCCGAGGCCTGAGTGGGTCCCAAGACAATGCCTCCTTTATCACCCAGAGGACAAATATCTAGACAGCAATATTTTCTGCTTGAATGCTTCAAGCATCTCTCGCAACTCCTGACTGAAAGAGAAAACTGAGCTGAGAGTGTTTGCTGAGTGATTATTTTAATTTACTACTTGATGTAAATCTAAATGAACTGACATCCAGCTTGAGATGGACAGAAAACAATCATTGTGAAAAAAGAAAGAAGGCTAATATTACAATATCATTTGAGTAGCCCAGGTTTAGGCAACTTTAGCAGTGGCAATGTAATAGATAGTGAAGCAGGGTTTGCATTTCCTTTTCTTCACTCAATTACCATAATAAGTTCTGTAATTTTAGGGCTGTTTATTTATCAGGCGATGATAACAAAGACGCTCAGAACACGGTGTCTGAATGCAATACTACAAAGCATCGCAGCGTAAGCCCTCGCATGCAGAGGGATTGCTGATTCTCCCACACCTGATTGTCCATGTGTACGTGTGCGTACGTGTGTTCAGAAGCAACAACATTCCCCTTTTTGTTAATTGCTAAAATGGCGCGCGTTTTGCATCTGGCTTGAGGCGGAGGGAGGGAAAGGGGTAGAAAAGGAAGAAAACTTCCTGGTAAAGTTCTCCAGTGCTTTAAAAACCTGTCAAGTCACTCTGCCGAGCTTTCTCGTACGAACAATAGATTTGGGACCTGGCCTGCCTGCACTGGGGAGTCTGTCACTGCTGCTCTCTGATCCGGGTTTCCAACATTTGATGGCTGCGCGGTGTCACAGAACAGCTGGAGGAGAGGCGCCCCGGCTGAGTGCATGAGATGGAGGGGAAAAAAAACAACAAACAAAAAGCAAAAGAAGAGATTTCTTTGTGAGGCAGACACAGGCGTCTGGGCTCTGCCAGAGCGAGACGCGGCACCTTGCGGCATGGCCTGTGGCGCCCTGCACTGAGACGAACAGATATTACTGCCCCACAGGCCCAGGCCCTCCTCGTTCCCAAATGAGGACCAGGGAGAAGGTGCACCACATGCAATGCAACCCCAGATGGAGGTCCAGCAAGAGCTCCCTCCTGGTGGGACTCAGCAGTGGGTTCACCACCTCCCGCAGCTCCCAAAGGCATTTTTCCAGTGGGAGACCACCTCCTCGGGCCCCTCCAGGCATGGCATGCCACAGCGGCACCAACAGCCTGGAAGAGTGGGTAGGAGGCACCACCAGCACCACTAACCCACTAGCTCAGTGCCTCTCTCTCAGCACATCAAAGAGCAATATCGCACCCCCAAGGCTGACTGAATGCACCTGGGGCAACTTTTCATTCCACCCTGAGATGTTTGTGTCGGTTTGGCAGGAATTTGTGGCTGGAAAGACTAATCCACATGCATAATTTCTTGCACATTGCCTTAAAAGTATGTACCTAATTTGAAACAAAACTCACAGCGTAATGTTCCATTTTGCATATACCAAAGATGGATGGAAAAGCTCATAATTGAATAAGAATAAAAGGAGTTGAATAAAGATGAAACCCAATGGGTTTCTAAGACTGCCATTCAACAGCCTCGAGGTTTTGGAAGAATACCGTGCCTTCCTATTAAATTATTTGAGCCACTACCTTAAAGAAATCTCTGCAGTTCCTTCTTAAATTCTACAGGAGGCTCAAAAGCACGTCGGAAATATTTTCACTCTGTACCATAAGATGTTTTTCATCAGAGTAACATGCCTCTTAACCCATAGCCATATATTCAATTAAATTGCATGGGCATATGTGTGTTTATTTACATAATGTGTAAATGTATAGCTGGGTATATATAAACAAAAGGCTTTCATAACACAGAGGAACACACATGGCGGTATAATTTGTGTATACGCACACTGTGTAACTGCAGCCGTTCATGTCAACACCATTCATCACCTGTATTCACCAAAATGGTGTCAGTACTGTTCTGCACGCTGCCTACAAGTTCACCACAATGATAATCTCCCTCCTCAATTAATTAAGGACAATTTAAATATTTTAAGTGAATTACATTAACATGACAAAACAGTAAAATTTAAATTGTGGAGCTGTGAACAGAAAACCTGTGACAAAGTCCCTCTTTCAACACAGTCACATAGAAAGATTTTACAAATTGACAGTATACATTATGCACAGCCTAACTGTGGACATTTTCTGTCAAGCACTTAAACAGAGAGACACAACAACGGCTCCAGTGTGAAAAAAGAATTATCTGTAGGGGACCAGTCCTCACTAAGGGCAATCTTGACAAGTCCAAGCATGCACCTGGATCAGCATTTAAAATAACTCCGCCATACCAAAGTTGTTAATCATGAAGCTCTGTCTTAAATTATTGTGGGTTTGCAATGGACCTTCATTAACTGCCCTTATGTATAAATACTATCAAACCTGCTAAAAAGAGTATTTTTTAAATGCCCCTGTTAAATATTGCTTCAGTAAGAGCTTTACAAATACACGGCATGGAATGCTACAGATGGAAATTATGTTTTGTTAGTTCTGTGGGGCTACTTACAACAAATCTGAAATTTTACATTCAGGATGCAGACAGCAGCAAGATAACATTTTCCCTTCTAGGGACGAAATTCTGTAAGGAAGTTTTTAAGAAATCTAGCTTGTATTTATAGCCTTACCATACAGCTACTATGGATCCAGCACTCTTTTCACTGATGAAGTGTCTGATTAACACATACCGTTATTGGGATTTGCAAATTAAAGGCTAGATCTTGCAACACTTAGGTGAGTCAGCCTTAATCACATGAGTAGTCCCCAGCAGGAGTAAATGTTGCGGGATTGGGCCCTTCCAAAATGAGCAAAGCTTCATTAGCCCCTTCGTGTGATTTTATAAATATGCATGCTCTAATGGAGTGTGGTGATGTAGGTACATACAAACTCATGTTCCTCATATGAGTACTGCCAGAGATCTCAAAGGGATTTGGGACTTCCATGAATAAAATTAGGTTATAGTAAGACTGGTTGATGCCATACAAAAAATAATAGAGAGGAGAGACTGACCTCTCCATTTTCCTCAGATTACTCCCCGACAATACAATAAAACACACTACAAATACTAATGCAGAAGGGTAGGTCTAGCTTCTGCCGCTTCGCCCATGCCAAGCACTCCTACTCAGACTGGAAGAAGTTGCCAAATGGGGTCTGTACTCCTCAGTGTCTAAGAAAAATACTATTGCAGTCTAGCCGTAAAAAGTATCTTCCTGACACCGCACCATACGCTGATGTGGATTGTGGACATATCCGAGAGAGCTGCAAATGAGCCTCTCAGCAGGGTAAATGACCCCCCCGCCCGGCTCTGGGCCACCACACTGGGCTGCTTTTGCCACCAGAGCTCCTGCAGGTGCCTCAGGTGGAGCACATAGTGCAGCACAGATCTGCCTGCAGAAGCTCTGAAGGTGCACGGAGCTCCTGCTGCTCATTCTTCGCCAAGCTCAACGATGCTCGGCATGTGATGTCACACGGGACTACTGCAGAGATGATTATGACATCACAAAGAGCGAGCAGAAACTGCCTGAAAACCCAAAGAACTGATGAATTCCCCAGGGGCAGTTTTCCTGCCAATGACCCTTGTCATAAGAAGTGGGGGAATGAGCAGCCTTTCCCTGAGAGAAGAGGTATTGCTTACCCAGAAATAATTTTTTCTGGGGCATCAACACTTTAATCTAAAGACCACACTGCATTTCCTGCTGGTAATTCTTAGCTGTAATTATGAAAACTATTGCAATTAGGTTATTCTAATTATGAAAATCTATTTCCTTTAAAAGATTTAAGAGCAACCTTTTTATGAAAACGAACACATAAAAACACTGAAATCCTTTGAATTCCTTCTCGTGCCACAGAATCTGAGCACAATTTATCTAGATAAGTTTTAATTATAGCCTTTCCAGAAAGACAGTACTCTGTATAAATAAAAAGAAATATAATTGATAAATGTAGTCAGATGGTACCAGGTTGTTTAAATAGACCATTAAGCTCAAAATGTCTAAAGTTAAATTAGATTGTATTCTCTTTCACCTAGGGCTTTTGTAAGGCACAACTGGCATGTATAGTCTTGTCCACATTAATTTTTACTGCCACGGTCAAAAAGCAGCATAAGTCTGAAGCTTGTGTAGAATTTTCTGTCTTTATTTGACGTGATCATAGTAGATGAATTAGCTCCCTTGGTGCAGAGAGTGAAAGAAGGTTAGTTGAGGGAAATAAGGAATTTTCAGAGGAAAGAAAAAGTTTGAGGGAAACATATGGTTTAAATGCTCTAGCCTATTTCAGATCAAGCTGAGAGAGTTGAGATCTGTTGGTTCAGAGATCCAGTTCACTGCACATTCCTACTGTGCCTGCCTACTAATTGCATCCCATGTTTGTCAATCAAATATTTGCAATTAACAAAAATATTCCCTTAAGAGACATATAACAGAGGCTGCTAAGGATCCATTGCTTTGCTATTAGAGTCAGCCTCAAAAAAAAAAAAAAGGGTCTTTAAAAATATTCTGCTGCTGATGACACTGCCAGACACTTCCAGTCAAAACATTAACAAGCAGAATAGGTGGCATGGGGGCTTTTCAAAGAGATTTTTTTCAAAGAAGAAAAACTTTGATCTTAGTGTTTCTGACCCATCCTCCACCTCTGATTCTTCAATCTACAAGTACATATAGTGGTTTAATTTCACTCAGTGCATAACTTGCCTAAGGATAAAAGTTGATCTAGATTTTTTTTATTTAACTCCAATTTAACTGATGCTCTAAAGCTGCCCTATCACTGCATAATACACACTCACATAAGGTTTCTAAGCAGAAACTGAAGAAAGCAGACTAGAATAATAAGACATGCACAAGGTTCAGAGGAAACATTAATTTGTAAATAGGTAGAAATGCCAGTAATTTGTTGGGAATTGAAGACCTTCTGTATGCAACAGTGAAGCTTAGCAGCTGTGCACTGCTGTTTTATAAATCAATATTACATCTGAAGGTGGTGTTTGAATGCTTGTATCATTGTGGTTTGAGTCAAACAAAGTTCTGTGATAAGAAATGATCAAACAAAACAAACAAAATCCCTTCCCTGTCTCCTCGGATAAATTCCAAACATAATTCCACAAGAGGGATAGAACATTCAAATCATCCACTTTTTTATAATTGCATAAACCCCTCAGTCACAGAAAGATGATTGGATTGGTGATGGACTATTGTATTCTCAAAGACATGGATCATGCCAATGGAGAGCTCCTGCAAAATGATAATAGTGTGCGCATTTTCTGTATGACCTAAGTGGTGAGCTTTAAACCCCATCCAAGCCAAAATGCAGCGGTCTGGTGTGAACATGACTGGGACCAGGGGACTCCAGCCTTCCACTTCCACCTCTAAAACTAATTCCTTCAGTGCCATGAGCAACCACTTATCCTCACTGCTGCAGTTTCTCCATCTAAATACAGAGGATAATATATAGCCAGCTAATGAAAAGAGCTCAGACTTAGGCCAAGTCTACCCAAGGAAAAATTTGCCAGCATAGCTCAGCAGGTACAGCTTGATTAGCAGATTTGCCTCATGTCGACACAGCCTGCACCTGCGAACAGAGCATTTTTCCTGCCATCTACCAATTCTCCCATGCAAAATGATGCAGAATCCCAGCAATGTTAATGATTTTCCCAATCAAAAGTGATCTAAGATATTGGATGCCCCCATGAGTGACATTGCTTCATTTCTTCAAAGGCTGTAAATAATCGTGAAATGTTCTGAAGACACAAAGGAGCTGCCTTCCCTTGCCATTTTTTTACCTTTATAAAACATTCCCTTCATTTAGGCTGTGGCTTAAGAAAACTCAGTATCACAAAGCTATGTATTTGGGGCTGTAATACTTGCAGAGAATGGGCAAAGAGGTAAGATACAGCATTTCTCATAATCCACCAAGCCCAGTTTCTGGAACCTCAGGAAAGAAAGGGAGCTGGGAGAGCAAGTGTCTGCAAAGAAATATCCTGAGAGACATCTGCTGGCCACTTTTACCTTGCTGAGCTCCACTCACCGACTGCAGAGCACACAAGTTTGCGACATTGGACTTTCTGAGGCAAGGGGCAACTTGGTGGTCATACAAATCATAACTCCACAGCAAACAAATATCAACCGACAGCCCTGCCTTTGGGCTCCATAAAAGATTTAGCAACCTCCTTATTGTCTGACTTATTACGAAAGGAAACAAATTCATCACTGTGACTGCAATGAAGCGGGCTGCGGAGAAGCAGGACAGCTGAACAGCATCCCACACCAAGCCTGTAGGCACGTCTCCAGCCTAGTGACCAGCGACAGACTTCCCTGCCACTGCTGAATAAACAGATGCCGAAGCTTGGCATTTGCATCCCACAGCTGCCTATGTACCCCTCTGCGTGGCCACTCGCGTTGGCTTCGCAACCGCGGCAGATAAAGGAGGACAGCAAAGCTGGGCGGCACAGATAGCGACAAAAAGAAGACAGAGCCTAACTAGCTTTGAAATGGCTGGTGTTGGGGAGATTTTTAATTGCAGACTTGCATCGAAAAGCCCCATTTGTAAATACTCAGCTACCATTTTGCAGGGGGTTGTCAGATTACAGAATTTTATCATCAAGTTTGAGGTGGGAAAAGAAGAGGAGGAGATGGAGGAGGAGGGTATTTTTGTTCCTGTCCTTCATTTCCTGATAAGGAGACACTTTTGATCCAAGAGATATTTTTTTTTTCTTTCTTCCTTTCCTTTCGTTTTTTTTTTTTTAATCTGGTAGCATAAATTTGTTTCACAAGATGCAGGTGTTTGAAATATTTAAGAAGTTCTCTGGCTTTGTATTCCTAGCCTCATTGATGAGAAAGCTTACGCATCATGACATGGTGAGTTGAAGCAATGATTAAAAGGCTATTGCATATGCTCTTCCCAGCTGAGTTGTTGTTCTCGTTGTTGTTTTTAGAGCACAGAGAAAGTGTCTGCAACAGCTGCTAATAAGCTCTTATGCGACTCTACTAACATCATGATCTGATCACCCCAGAAGTGCATAGTGGGAGCTGAAGGAACCTGGTCTCAGCAATTTGACAGAAACATCCCTGACATATTTCAGCTACCGTAGAAAGTTTGTGACACTGAAAGGAAATTAAATTGTGTGTGGAAGGTTGAATAGGAACATGGGGCTTGTGTTTGTGCGCACATGAGATTTAAAGCCATGGGCAAAGCAGGGACATGTGTGTTTTCAAAGGCACAAAAGGGAATTAGGCACACAACTTCCATCGACTTTCAATGGAAGAACTACCCTTTATGGCTTTGAAATTCTCCCCCTTTATTTACCGTACTTCAGTAAAAAACAATGCTGAAAACCTAAGAATATTTTAAAAGGTATCATATCGGGAGCGTTGCTGCTTTAGGATACTAATCTAGAGGCACAAGATGAAACCACCCCAATATACTGATCTTTCTAATTTCCTAGATGTCCCAAGAAATCAGCTTATAATACCTCTTGCTCAGGTCTTTACATTTAGAGTGTTCTGAAAGTATAACTTGACCTGACAACGGACCAGTTCAGGAATTTCCACTGGCCTACACTGGAGGGCATGACTAATTGTTATCCCTTCCCGGGCAAAGTGAACGGTGCGGGAAGAGTAGGGTAATTATATCTTAAGGACTAACCCATGGGATTCTCCCATATAAAACCAAACTGCATTGTTTCATTGGCAGAGGAGGAAAGAGGTTGGTTCATTTAAGATCGATCCAGGTGGATGAACCTGAACCCATGCGTGCACATTACAGAAGCTGTACGACTGCATAGGTGTGTGCTTATGTGCCATTTGGCTCTAATTTTGGTAAATGTAGTGGTAGCTGTTCAGTTCTTGTGTTAACAGTGTCATGCTGTCTCTGCAGGATGACTGTGAGCAAACAGTCTGAAGATGTTTTAGCAGTGCATATAGCTGCATATATTTTCCATAAATAGGCGTTTATTCTTTGGCAGACAAGCTAGCATTAGAGCTGCAAAAATACAAGGAATATAGTAAGTGCCGGGAAAAAGAAAACCAAGCAGAGAGACAATCTGTGAAGCAGAAGAAATAAATAGAGACTGAAAAGAAAGAAAAAGAGAAGAAGGGGGGGGAACTAAAAAGCAAAGGTGAAATGGAAAGAGGAAGAGAAGGCAAGGAAAAAAGAGAAGTCAGGAAAAGTACTGAAAACAACTTCTGTATGAAAAAAATAAAGGGGGTAAAAAGCAGAAGAGGAATCAGAAAACGTTTTAACTATTTTTGAATTTGCTGCCACCAACGGTGCGGTGGAGGTCCTGCTCCAGCTGCCTCAGCCCTTATCCTGTGTCAAACAGACTAGCAGTGCTTGATCAGTGATAGGGAATAACGGTGACTCCTTTTTGTTAGTAATTGACGGGAAGTGCTGTTTGCCATTGTGTCAGTTCAGCACAGCACCGGCAGGCAGGCCGGCATCAGTGCCGGTGATAGAAACTCTGTGGAAAGGTTCTTGCTGTGAGCAGAGAAGAGTCAGCTACTCAATACAAATCTCTGAGGCTTGTTAGCAAGAGATCTAGGAGATAGCTTTTTCAGTCTTCTGGTAATACAGAGCAGTGGTTTATATGGCAGCTCTGAAGCCCTCTACAAACAACCACTCCCAAGTGCTGCAACAGACCCCGATAGTTTAAGCACTGTGGAGGACTTGTTGAATGCAAACAATTTACGTACACCTCATTATACAGCTCCTCTATGTTCTGTGCTTCCTCAGTTGTGGAAATGGCACAAATCCAGCAGCAATGTTTTGCAGACCACGCTGCAGCAGGTAGCTCTGGATACCCCAACAGCCTTTTTACCCAACTTTTTAAAAAAGCTGTTGATTCCCAAGGCAATGGGATTTTTTTTTTTAATTAATCCTCATCCATAATAATTAAAATTGACCTATTTTAAAGTACCACTGGCTTCTTTTTTTCAATGAAGAAGAAACAAGAAAACAAAACAAAGGTTTTAAGGGAGGGGTTAGAGAGAGGACAGCCAAACCATGACGGTCAGGGAGATCAGCAACCATGAAGTGCAAATGTACAGCTTTGCTTAAGCAAAAAGGAAACTCTTGACCGTTACAAGGTGCCTGAAGTGGTGCAGGCATGGATTGGCTCTACCCATTCAAAGAGATGTAGCAATAAATAAAAAAGATAGAAAGAAAAAAATAGGTCATCTCATTCATAAATTTTCCTGGGATTTTCTCTGATTTCACAAAGTCCTGTTTAAATGAGCAGAGATGACAATGGCAATTTCTGCCTGAAAACAAACCCCTGAGCTCAACAACCAAAGACCAGCATAAACCCATTCTTTTCCTAGGCAGAGATGAACTCAGCATTAATTAATTTAGGACACAACTTTCTGAAGCTTGGTTATTCCCTTGGGCAACAACTTTACCTCACATTAATTTACAGTTCAATGGCAATTTTATGGATACTTGAACTTTTATTACTGTATAACCTATACAACCAGAGTTGAACAGATTTTGCTAGTAGGATAAATGATCACTTGGTTGTAAAATGAGTTATTGGAATTGCCTTTTCAATACATTACAGGCCAGACGGTCAGCGGCTGCTTTCTCTGACCGCTCAAGTCTCCTGTACCCACACCCTGAGCCGAGGGGGGACACTGCCCCGCTGCCACCACCACCAGCATGACAGTCAAATGGGAGACAATGAGGCTCTTGGCCCCGGTACTCCCTGGAGCCCAAATAGCGAGGCCAAGTGTCCAAACCCAACAGGTCCTCCCTGAGGACACTGAGCACTGCTGGGCTTTGCAGCTGCTGAGAGCTGGTCATCCCATTTGCTCACGCTTCATTCACACATTGAAGCCCAGCTGCTCTGTCGCTAAAGAGCAAAACCAAGTACTGCACCTGCTGGGCCGTATTTCTACTGGCAGAATCTGGCCCAGTATCCTTGGCACAAATCCCTAGAAACGGTGCAATGCTCATCTTTTGGTAACCTGAAGAAAACTTCTGGTTGAGATTAGCACTTTCTGAAAGTCCCTTTGTTTAACCCTTAATCTCAGAAATTAACTCTGACCTCTCCAAAGGTATAAAAAAAAAAACAAAGGCTGAAACAGACCCTCTGTTTTATAAACCAGACCACTTCAGGTACCAGGTGGCCCTGGAGACATTTGTATCAGCACACCCGAGGGCAGTGGTCTGTGGTGGGATGGTGCAAATGGACGGCTGGGGTAGAAAAGCCTCTTCTAGAGCTCGCGTAACTGCGAGGGTGCAGTCTTAGCTATAAGCATTGCACAGCCTGGTCTAGTCCGATAAGTAAGCATTGCACAGCCTGGTCTTAGAAACAGAAGAAAACACTGTGGGACAGGTATACAGGCAGCTAAAATTATCTTATTTAGCACCTTTGGTTTTAAATAACCTGAAAGAAAATGTTTGGGGGGAGATATTTAATGTTCTTATTTCCATAATGTCATAAATTACGGTCCACTCTCACATTCCCTTAATGACTAATTATTTCTTTTCAGAGTTCTGTATCTTATTGATATCCTTCCCGTACGCTGTGCTCTCATAACGTTCTCAGCTATTTCATCCACGTTGGTCACAGTGTCCCAAGCTATGTTACCTTCTGGAATTTACCTTAATTTATGGTAAATACAATCAGAACAATCACACTGTGGAAAGCACAGCCATGCTAAAAACAATTACTATGGGCAAAATTATCAGTAGCTTATTATTCTAGCTCAGAATATTTATCCTATTATATTGATTTTATTACAGAAAACTTATACTATGTAATAGCTACTAAAAAACCCTGCTGCTTTGCACTGCTAGTTTAAAAACAGCACTATAATATTTAAAAGAAATGTGTGGCAAATTATTTTAAGACTGTGGAAAGGACAAAATCCAGTGCAGTGAAAAATGCCACTTTTCAAGAAAGAAAACAGAACAAAATATTAATATTGCCTTAGTCAATATTTCAGTTTTAGATAAAATTCACCTTGAAATCTAGCCATCAATTTCTTGTAACACCAGAATTGATTTTTTAAAAAATCTAGTAGTAACTTCATTTAAATCCAGTCTTTCTAAATCTGTACCACTTCAGAAAATATAACTGAATGGAAAAAGTCTCTTTTTACAGCTTTAAATCCCATTTGGTGGGTACCTAAAATAATACAATATGCACCTTGAATGAGAGTATGCGTCTATGTGTGCAAGCATACTCCTCGTGGGATCCTTTTAGGGATGCTGGCTGCATACATATTGTTGGTCCAAAATCACTGCTGTATGGAAGGGTCTGAAGATTTTCAGCTGCAAGCTCTTTTTAAGGACTTGGGAGGTCTAGATGCAACAGTCAAAAGTGGGAAAGAGTTTGCACTTGAAGAGAATGGCTTTATGAAACCCTTCAAGTATTTAAGAATTAGAGCTATTAAATGCATGATCTATGACTTTTAAAGCTCTGATCTGCCTAATCTTTCTTCTATCCCTCTCCCCCAAAGGCATTAATAAAGCCCAAATTAAGCCATGCCAAATCCTCATTTTCCATCTGAGTTTGATGTTTCAAAGGCTATGCAGTTCTACCTTTGTTTTGACATACAAAAATGTCACCTTTGCTTGGAAATGTGCATATTCGGCAATAAAAGAGGAAATAAAGACTTCCCCTACATTGTAAGCTGTGTGTTACAGTCTGTCAGCAATCAACAGGGGCAGATGTTAAACTCACCATCCTGTCTTCGAAGCTGTTCTTTATTTAACCAAATTCCTTTCTTCGCCGTAAGGTATGTCTAAAACGGGAGGTCCACCATATCCATTAGCCGCTTTCTCTAGAGGTATGATAACAAACTATCCTAGATTTAGATGTACCCAAAATTCACAAAAGTAAATCCACCCCTAAACTAGCATCAACCGGAGCTGTGCAGACACATCAGTGCATCATCAAAAGCATCCTGGGCTTTGCCTGTCTTGGTGCAAAAGTCCTGCGGTGCCTGCAAGTGATAAACTCCCACCAGGCAGCTTTGCCCACTGCCAAACCTGTTGCTCAAAATTATGCCTTGGTAAAAAGGCAGATTCCACAGGGAAATAGTATCTTTTATGAGACCGACTGGCACACTTAGAAGAAACAGAGAACCTTTGGAGGACACAAGCCCTGCCTCAGATATGATACAGAAGCAACAATCTTGGAACTAAGTTCTTCTTTTGCTTCCTTTCAGACCTGAAGAACGACTTATATTCCTGAAAGCCTTTTTTTCCCTCTATAATTGTTTTCATTGGTTTCATAAAACATTTTATTTCTCTTCACAGCCCGTGGCATGATTATAGCCACAGAGCATAAAGGCCAGAGCAGCATTTTACTATTCCCAGTAAGATTATTAGGGAAGCATCTTAATATTTCGTAAGCCCACGTTTCTTACATTCTACACACAGGTGGTGCCACTCCCCCACCATTGCTTTTAACTGTTTCAATAGAAAGAAAAGTTCATGACATGGAGATTGTAGAAAGAGTAATTTCCATCTGTGAATCCCCCAATGCCACCTTTGGACAGGTCAAGAGGAATCATTCCGCAGCAGGTATTAGACCCCAGGAGCTGGTCCTTCCAAAGGTCTTTCAGCTGAAGCTGGACACCTCAACCCTTTATGTCCTCCCTGCAAAGCATATTGCCTTCTCCCTACCTGTCACGTCAGATACAGGGTCAACTACTGAAGGTACCACCTGAACTGTACAGCTCTGAATGCTGATGAGCTGCGCTGGAGAGTGTTAAATTGAATCTGGCCGGCCTGTAAATCAGGATCGTACATTTCTCCTCTTGCTATTAATTTATTCAGTAGAGGAAGGCATTTCATACACTGAGTTTTAGTGTCTGTTATTTGATGGTAATCGATTAATTTTTAACTATCTTTCAGCCCTCTGATGTTCTATAAATAGCCTAAGCTAATAGAGACATTTTTATACTAGGAATGCAGATCCACTGTGAGGTTATTTGAAAGAAAAAAAAGGAGTCTAGTATAGTATGTTTGTTCAATGTGTTATTAACTTGGAAAGGAAATTGAGCTATAGTGAACTATGTAGATCTGATTCTGACAGCTGCAAACAATTCATAGTGAAAATGACTCAGCCTAATTCACATTTTTTAATTCTTTTCTCCCCCACTTTCTTTTGCAGCCAGATAAAGGGTTCAAAATGACCTTGAATTGAAAACCCTGGATTTATCTTAGTGTTTGCTTCTTTCTTAGTGTTATATCCAAAACGTCTTTACTGGGAAGTCAGTAAAATCAGGGAAAAACCCAACAAAACACCTCTGCTCCCCTCCTAGTTCAATGGGAGGTTTTCAGATCCTGAAAAGGAAGGAATAATGTGAATATAGATTTGATTCACTCAGCAATTCCTTATAAGAGAGAGCTCAGACCTTAATATCACGGATGGCAAATGTGGAGCTCAGGTGCAGGGGGAGGCACGTGGCGGAGGACTGGAGGGAGTGTGGGGCAGCAGCTGCCAGCAGGGAGTCTCATGTCACACTCCTCACTTGAGAAAAGGAGACTTTCACCATCAGCAGGAGGAAGGCTGAAACTTCACCCAGGGTAGACTTCAGCCCTGTTTCTCCAGCTGCTGGCACAGTAACACAACTCTCTGTTGCCTTTCCCTTCATTTACTAGCACCTTTCTGATGCTTTTAGGTGTACCTTCTCATTTTGCTTCAAATACTTCCCAGACAGTGCTGTGGGCAATGTAAGTTGTTCTTCAGAAATTCAGTTTGGAGGGATGGGATAGACACAAACCCTCAATTGTGGTAGGAAACTCAGAAACATTCGTGGCCTTTTTTTTTTTTTTTAATTTACATTTTCCCTGTTAGTTCACCCTGAGATCCCAACGGCACAATTTACTAATTAATTACTATTATTAGCTAATGGCAGTGAAAACTGAAATTACTGCCTGCCTTAAGCATAACAAAATTGACAATAAATCTGTAGTCTGTGAATCACTTTCTTGTACAGGTCTGTTAACCAAACACCAAGAGCGGTGGCTGGCTTGATGCTTTCCAGAAAACCATCTGGCACACAGCGACGCACAGCCTTCATGTTCCAAAGACAGGCGCAAGCAAGATAGGGGATGGACACTTGTGTTCCTAGGCACTGGGTACACAGGGGCACTACCAGATGTGAGAGGGCTTTGTCCTCTTTTCCTGACCAAAAACCACGGGTGACGGTTCTTCAGAAATAGGGGCTGTAATTGCCCCTTTCAACCAGCAGCACATTCATTATCTCCGGTTTGCCACAGCAAGTGTGCGCCCAACAACACAGAGACGGCTACAGCTATTGGCACCAGGTACTTGCCTGTTGTATGCAAAATATTTTCAGGTTTTCTCAGATTTGCACTCTCCATATACATCTATGGCACTTTTTAATGCCAAAATTTAGGCTTCTAAATCCTTTCCAGATGACTAACAAGTGCTCTGCTTTGCAAAAGTGCCGAGTCCGTGGAGTTCCCCTGAGGACTCTGCCTCGGTCCAGCACTGCCCCATGCGATGGGTGAGATGACTGCGCTTAAGTGTTCCTAGGTCTTTCGGAGAGCTGTTGTGCAATAGGTAACAGGTATGTGATGTGATATACAGGAAAGCTGCTGCGCTGAATGGGAGACTCGCTTCACCCAAATGTATTTCAGGGCTTCTGCCTTGGTGGAGTCATCGAGCAGCAGCAGAGGAGCCTCCCACGCCACTGGGGCAGGCAGCACGCAGAAGTTACTTTGGGATGCGTCAAAGGCAGCATGCAGGGTGGGCAACCAGTGGGGAAAAGCCTGAAAGAGTTTCACAAGGATGTGGCTGAAAATAGGAGGAAGAGGAGGAGGGGGCGGGAGACAGGAGGCGGTGGGGATGCAGCAGCAGAGCTCAGGAGGTCGGTGCTGGGCCATGGCAGTAGTTGTGCCAGGACCGCCAGGGAAGGGAGCACTGCTAAGCCCGGGAAATGCACTGCAAGAAGGAGGTGGCAGCAAAGCAGTTTGTAAGGGGGGGAAGCACTACACTCCGCAAGCCAACTGCTCTGGCAGTGCTCCTGTGCCATCCCCTCACAGCCACCGCGGTGGCTACTGATGCCGGCAAGTGGGGATGGGGAGAGCCAGGAACACCTGTAATTCACCCTGTAGCTATTTTGCAGGCCAACATCACCTCCCAATAGCACAGAAACCCTACCCTCCATATGCAGCTCGTTGCACTGGCGAATGATATACAATTTCCCAAAACACACGCACGACTTTCTTACTGTGCCTTGCACACTCCAGGCAGCCCGTCCTCCAGGCTCGGCCTTGCCCCAGTCCAGATGAGACCCGCTGTTATAACTCTCCATCAGAATTAAACTGCAGAAGATGTCCACTCTGAGAGCAGGTGTATGAGTTTGTGTCTGTATGCATGTGGATGCCTATATAACAATTATTTTCTCTCCCAATCTGAAACAGTGGGTGGTCACTAATGTTAGACCAAAATCAATAGGTAGAGAAGAAACTGTTTACAAAAGCATGACAATGGCTAGGTCACTCACTCAAAAAGGAAGTTAGCATCGTTACAAGAAGAAAACACTCAGAAGAGGGCTATAATTTAGTGCCTAGATACCATAGTGACTGGGAACTGCATAGACAGATTAGACAAAAATTAAATTTGTTTAGACAGACAAAATGCAAGAGTCAGATCAAAGAAATCAGCTTCAATACAGTGCAGGGAATACTTTCCCACCCTCAAAAAGTATACAAAAGAACACAAAAACAAGAAGCTGCCAGCCAAAATTACCAATGCAGTCCATTTAACAAAAAATCAATATTACAATAAGATGCCAGTAATGAAAGAAAAACCACAGCAGTATCTCAATCAAGATTACAAATTACAAGATTATAAATGGAGAGCCACAGTCATTTTGGACAGACAAATATGACCACAGTACAACTGGAGGCCAAATGATGGTTTAGGAAAAATGCCTGCAGCTTTCAAGAAAGCCAATGGGAGAAGCAAACATGCATCTAAGGGCAGAATTTGGCTCTAGGACTTGCACATGAATAATTGTGGCAGGGAGATACAGAATATCGCAGAAATAAAAGACCTGCTCGTTAGAAACCCATCCAGCCAAACCCATGGGGAGACCCTTAAGTCGAATCTCTGCCATTTGTTCTTTTCAAGAATCTGGTGCCAGTCCTGAGTTATTTTTAAGGCACCAAAACTGTTTTTTAATAATAATTTCTCTTTCATCCAAAGAGCTCTTAAGTAATTTACAGGCATGTGACAAACGAGATTCACAGTGCTCCAAAACCTGCTCCTATGGACGCCAGTGGTGAGGACTCTTCACTGCGACAATGCAGGATCTGTCTCACCAAACAGACAATGAAACAGGTAAAAACACGTGGCTTGTTTTGGAAACGAGAGAAACCACAGCTAAGGAATATTGAAGTGACTGGTTCAAAGTCTTGCAATGAGTCAGAAATAAAGGAAGGAACACAGGAGTTCTGGTTTGTAATTAGCTCATTTAACCCTTGGCCCATCTCAGCTCTTGTGCAAAAGCTTATTTAAACAAGACAAATCATACTGGAAAAAACCCCCACCATATTTTCATTCTAGCACATCCCTATCATCAAATCACTATACAAATAAAAAGCAGAATCTGTTGTGTAGAACACTGGCTCCTTTCTGTTCATGCAGTGTCATCAAGCCCATGCTTAAGAGATGTTTGTTCATCCTTGTCCTCTTTATTTCATTAGACGTACAATAGTTTCACAGGACAGAGTATTGTCAGCGCTTTTATTTCTAAATAGACAAGTTGGAGAAAACCAAAATAAACCAGATTGGAGGCTCAGGATGGATACTAAATGGAATCATAAGAGGGTGTGGTGGAAATGACTAAATTGAATATGTAGATAATACCTTCAGAGAAAGGCAGAAAGTATAGGTATGCCATCAGGGCAGCAGAGACTTCAATATAGTTGGCGGTATCTACTAGAGCTGGGAAAGGAAGCTTTAGCAACAGATCACAAAGAAAATATAGATTGAAGCCAATAAACTGCAGGAAAACTAAAATCAAAATGATAGGTGAAAGAAGTGCATGTATCTGCATTGTGAGAAGTCCATTGAATTGAGCAAATGATACTCCTCCTAGGGGAATGATTCATTACCAAATGGAAAAGACATAGCCTATGATAAAGGATGGTGGAAAATCACTGAATAGCAGAATCTACCTACAGAAATTGAAAAAGAACATTCTTGTTGAATTGTGGCAAAAGTACTTCAAAATTCCAACAGGCCTGACTAACGTAGATATGGAAGGAAGGAAAAAAAGCATGCTAAAGTATGTGATATCATGCCCACAAGCAAGGGTGAAGGTCGAATCAGAGAAAGTTTAAAATGCGCTGAGAAACAAGCAGCATCAGCAAGAGTGGTGCCAGAAACGAACAGGTTTTATTCATCTCTACTTCAGGACCAAAAAAGGAGAAAAAAAGAAATACTGGAAGCCCTTCTTACTTAGGGGCTGTGTCTCCATGCCACTGACCTACTTATACTTCAAGCACTATGCATGGAGAAAGGAGGAGACATGTTAATGCTCAAGAAAAAGGTCTTATACCACAACAATATTGTACTACAACAGTGCACACAGTCTGGCTGTTAGGGGATTTATAAGCCAAGCACACAAATAGACAGTAATGAGTTACTCACCAGAGGCTGTCAGCAAAGTTGCTAATTAGTACAAATGGTAGTAGATTTTGTAATACTGTCCCCTGGTTTAGTGGGAAATGTTCCAAGACCACCTAACCTGTATCTCACTGGATAAAAAAGCTTACTCCCCTTAGTCCAGTGTGGCATTTCCGAGGATGTCAAAGTATGAGACAAAATCGGAGTTATAATGGAAACTAAAGTGCAAACTTAACCACCAGAACAAACTGACTCACAACTGCATAATTCCTGATGAGACACCCCACATGCAGAAAATAATTACTCCTCACTCTCATCACGAAAGACCTGATCCACTGATGTCAACAGAAGCCCTTCAATTGAATTTTGTAAGAACTGGGCCAAGTCCCAAGATCGTGTGTGCCACTGCTGCTGTGGATAGCAATACACCTTGAGTTACCGAATCTACAAAACTGATAAAAACCTTCTGTTAACCAGCAATTATAATACTTCCATTACACATAATGCACAGATAAAACTGTCACGAAAGGCAGTTAAATGGGACACAGTTTTAATATTCTACCTTCAAACAGAGAAACACTTTATCTTCTCAGAATTTCAGAGGATCATGGTAACGAACTGTTGACATATTAAAGACACTATTAAGAAACATGATGCTGAAAGGAAAATTAGAAGAATTATTGATTGGTTATTACAGTTTAAATATTTTTCTTATTTAAGAATTGCAGCGAAGTTGCGTTCCTGTTCCCTTTGCCAATGAATGTGCAGAAAAAACAGCACATTGAACTCTAGTGAGTTTTTCTGGCACTACTTCCTTCAAAAAGAATCAGGTTTTAAAAACCACTGACCTGTCCAGCCATTGAGAATTTAAGACATTTTCTATTAAATTATGTCTTTCTATCAGCAGAAATATTTTCTGTAGTATTTCTACTGTAAAAAGCCCTAGGAAATTAAACTAGATCAAAAATATTTAATATGTATTAAAAAAACAATTTAGACAAGAAAGGTCAGTAATCAAAAGGTGTGATACCTACAATCAGAGCCAAGTTACAAAAAGGGTTAGCCATTTATAGCCAAGTTAAACAACACACAATTAAGGTTAACTTGGCTCTGCTGGCATATATAAACCCACACATGAGGACTGTGGGGGGCTAAGACAGTTTCAGCAGTGTCTTATTTACCTTGGCCATTTTCATGACTAACTGTTTTGTAGACTGGCTCTGCTTGTAGACATCACACCTTTTCACCCATTCTTTACACTTGGCATCTTAACACATCCTAAATGTTTGCCCCAAACATCATATTTTGTTTAGAAAAAATAATTGTCAAGAGTCCATATGTAGGAGAATAGAAAAAAAGATATCCTGTTCCATCAATGAACATGCAAATTCCTGTGTGTCACAAATTCAAACAACAAATTCATCATGACACTCTCTTACAGAGGATTAGAGGAGTTGGGAAATGAGGAGGAGACTTCACCACCTGTAGATCACCCATTCAAACACAGCTGGACTGGCCCCCATGAAAAATTGCTATTACGAGATGATGGCGTGGGGAGCTGTAGGATATGAAAGGCTGATAGTGATGGCAACAAAATGTCTCTCAAAATATTTTTCAGCAGCTCAGACATTTTACTAGATGAAAACGTTCACCAAAAAAAAGATTTCTTTCTACCAGAAATTTATCTATATTGTAAAAAATGAATACATTTCAGTTCCATTCCCTTCTCAAAGTAAACAGGTGTATTTTATACTGAGGTAATTCAGTCCCATGATATCTTACAGACACAATTCTCTTCTACCAGCTTTGCTCCCCTGACAGAGTATATGTCGTGCAATGCCCTGCATACAAGGACCTCCAAGAACTAGATTTCATGAATGCCTGGGCAGATGCCTCCCTTCACCAGCGAGGAAGAGCCCCAGCGCAGTCACAAAGCCTGGCTGTGGAGTCATAGTCAGAAATTTGCCCAGAGAAAAGAGCAATGTGCTACAGTTCCTTGTAGTAACCAGGAATAACACACTTTTTTTTTCTCTGTTCCGTGATTTCAGTGCAACTCAGGCTCCTAAATGCTTTTATGGATCCAGGCCAAAACATATTCAGTAATAGATACTGAAACAAATTATTTCATGTGCCAGTTCTGTAGGTTAATTCACATAAGTGAGAAAACAGTTCTGATTGAAGGGCGGAGTGATTTTTAAAAATTTGATTCATACAGAAGTGTTAACAGCCTTTTGCTTATACCCACAATTGCTGAACAGAATAGAATCAGTGGAAATGTTATTTCCAAGCTCTGTGGTGTAAATAAAACCTCCTCTCTCTGACTCACATAGTGAGTCATTTTTGTCTGTACATATTTATGCCGAGGGGGGATATAACTTTGTGCTCTGAGCATTCTTCTCATGGAGAGCTTCTTGTTTCTCAGATTCTCTGTTGCTCTCGTTTTTTGTGGACTCTTAAAATCTCTGTCTCTAGTGATCTCCCTCTTGTTTACTGTAACCTCATCCCACTTGTTCAGCTTGCTGGCACGAGTGAAAAAAGACATGAAGTTATATCAGTTACAGTGTTGGCACATTATAGGGAATTACATACAAAATGATAAAATAAGCATGAAAGGCTGCATTAGAGCAGCAACACCTAGGCAAATTTACACCTTGTGTGTGCAATAACTGTAGGGCACCTTCAATTACTTCAGCTGAAAATGTCTGAACATCTCTTTTTTAAGGACCTTTCTGTTCACAGTTTTTACCAAACCACACTCATTTATGCTAAGAACAGCTGGCCCCAACCCACGTGTAAAGGCAAAAGGCTGCTTAGCCCTTGCGACAGAGAAAGGAATGGAAACTAAAACCAGTCACATCCCCAGCACATATCCATATGTGTTGCCTCTAATTTTTGCCTTCTGAGAGTCTTGTGAGACAAAGTGAGATGTGACATATTTATGGGAAACAAAGATGGGGAGTAGGTGAGACTGTAGCCCTCCCTGTTACTAAGGTTGTGTGCCGCAGGCATTGTAGGCCATTTCAGTCCCTTATAACACCAGTAAGTTTAAGAGTTTGGGCTCAGAATGTACCTGCCCAACATGTGCCACAAGCTGAACTGGTTTGGGATTATTCCATGAGAGCTGTTGAGCTGTATTCAAAAGACAAAGAAGAGGAAAAGTCATTACTTTGTCCACATCCCTATCGTTGTTGTGAATAGCTCTGGAACCACCTCCCGATGCTTTGCCCTCACCCACGTTACCGGTCTGTGCACGTGCCATTCCCGCAGAGCACGTGCTCCCTCCCTGTACCCTCGCAGCCTGGGTGACAGGGCTGGGTGCTCCTCTTACTGCCTACAAGCTGCCTAGGTTTGTGTGCCCACCTCCACAGCGTGACCAAAAATGATCCAGGCCTAGAAAGGAGGAGCCAAAAATCACTGCCTGATTTTTGCAGACGATTAAGGACAATGCCCATCTCTACTGCACAGTGTTGTTTCATCCTTAAAATATCCTGAATGCTAAATGAGACAAGATTCTAACAGGGGGGGGGAATCATATGTAGTCAGGTGCATATGAATAAACATATATCATAAGTACATGCAGGAGAGGGCCTAGATTAACAGTTTTAAAATATAATATTATATATATGCAAAACAAAGCTATGTGTATATACACAAGAGACTTGATTTGTGGGGAGTGTACTTCCAAATCCAATAGCTACCTAAGACAAGCAAGATCTATGCTAGTTTCTTAATTCTGGCAGATTATTATGATCAAAATTTTTTTCCTTCTGTGAAATAAATGCAGCCAATGGACGTTTTAAACAAGTCAGCCTTATTTGCCAAACAAATCAAACATTCAAAAAGATCACAGACATTAGCAGACAATGATTTTTCTGTTTATTGATTCTCTGTAAGGAAAAAATTAAATAGTAGGTATGAGAGGAATACCACATGTACCAGCTCACACATAACACATTGAGAGGGCACGTGAATACTTTTGTTTTACTCTACTTAGTGTACCTAGCTTTTCCCATGGCTTGTATGAAAAAAGCAACGTGTTTCAGTAGGCACAGCTCTTTATAATTCAACACAGTGGATCAGACGAACAGCAGAATATATGAGATATACACCAATAAAGCAGCTAGCAGGTGTCGTCTTGGAATTTCTTAAGTGTTCTTAGCAAACCAGGTGCCCACAGGAAGAAGGCAATTTACATATCAGTTATATCTTTACACCTGTTTGCAAATGCTGATACAGACCCTTATACCAAGCACTTAGCCAATAGGAAGCTAATGTACAGTAGTGACTAATTGATAATTAAAGAAACCTTTAGGAATACCATAAAATATCTGGCACAGGATTCTCTCATCTGCTTAGCAAAGGCTGTTCTGCCACGCACTTACCATACTGCTCTGCTAGTTTTCATAACAATTAAGATGGTGTATCTGTGTGAATCAGGGGTTCAGTTGCAATTTTCAGCACACTGGCTGTGTTTTATTGTTGTCTGATGGCTCCTTCTTTAGTCTGCAGAGGGGATCACTCTATTACTGTGGTTTAGACGGCTCACAGGTTGGCCCTTGCCCCTCTCTTTCATAAAGTAAGTATAATTAGATGATAATGCCCTTCTTGTCAAAACTTACCGCTTATTTAAGCCTGCAGTAATAATTTCAATTTATTAAAGATTTATTCAGATAACATTATTATCACTGTTTATTCAAATGGACATTCTTTTTTTTTTTTTTTTTTTTTTTCCGGGGGAACAAAAGACATAATTCCTGCAAACAGATGTAACAAACCTGTCAAGTTCTCAAATGCTTAAGTTGAGCATTTTAGTTGGAAAGGCTGACAAATTTTCTTCACTTCAAAATATCATTAACACCAATAACACATTTGCCCAAGCCTATTTCTAAGTTGTAAAAAAAGATTGCTACAGATTAAGACCCTTGATATAATGCTATAAGCTCCTAACAATGGTATCTTTTATAGTGAAGAGCAACTGCAGACACAAATTGCCCCCTTTCCTGCACCTTTTTCACAAAAATCAATATTAAAGTAGTAGCTGCCTTAACTCTCCCATAGACTATATGAGAAAAAACCACAGCCACGCTTAGGACAGTTTAGGTCAATAAAGAATCAATACTGTGGTTGAATCTGTAGAAAGATAAAAGACTTAGAACTCACTACAGTGTGCCCTATTGTTTCTCTCTATTTTGAAAAGAAGCTGAAGTGCCTCACTTTTTTTTAAACTAGCAATGAATTTAGTGTTTGCGGAAAGCGAGGGAGGTCACTGGAGGCTGCATGTGGCTTCAGTGTCTGCAGACGAGGGGTCTGATCTTGTTCACCCACACCTCCCATTTAGTTCAAGGGGAGTCTAGGGAGCAAGAAGAATGCAGCCCTGGGCCCCAAGCGGACTGGAAACCAAAACACGGTAACACGCTTCCATCAAGCCCAACTCATTTATTAACTATGGAGAGACTACCCATAAAAACTCAGGAGTGGAAGGGGTTCTTATCATGATTTCTAGCTCCCTGTCCATTAGGAAGAAGAAGGCTGATTTCAAGCAGAGAAAGCTCTCTGATATATTTGGCAATCGCCAGACACGTAGATCCCACTTACAGCTGAAGTCAAGCTCACCTTCCACATTTCACATTGTGATTTGACCAAATCTGAACCCCTCGTGAAAAAACACAGGTTCAGAGGCAAATAAATATCTCAACAGACATACAAGCTTACATGCACACACACACACATATGCCTACACACGTGGTTTGGATTTGTTTGCCTCTGCTATATCCCTTTTCAGTGCACTGTATACTGTGTTTCCTTTATAAGCCTGAGAACTGCAACCATATACCTGTCTGGAGAGTAACTGAACATGAAAAAATATTGGTTTGTGTGGACTGGAGAGTTCAGATAAAAACAATTTATGAGCCCAAATCTTCCAAATTCTTTACTTGAAGATGCACTTTGTTATCCTACAAGGGGCAGCGTCTAACACTTCTCAGCTTACAGCAATAGCTCCTGCTTGCAAAAGCTCAGAGAAAATCTAGATAAAGCTGGAACTACAGCTCTTTACAAAAACTGGTAAGGAAGTGGGTAGCAACAGAAAAGACAGCCACAGTTTTAAATGCATTTCTCTGTTGGAAGACATGGCTGCATTCTTGAAATGCTGGGGCTCTCAAATTCATAGGGAACATTCTCACCCCTGCTCTGCAGTTTAGTTATGATTAGAAAAAACAAACGTGTGTTTTTAACATTGTAGACGGAAATGTTCAGACCTCTAAGACACACTAATGAACAGTTAACAGTAACTCAAGTAGTTTACATAAAGAGTAAATGCATTGTTCTGTTCAGCATTAACAGGATTTTTCGGCTAAATAATTGGTTGTTATTAATAATAATTAATATCATTATTACTATTGTCAGGGTAAAATTCTCTTTTATCATATTGTCTGGCTCCTTTTCTACAGCACAAGATCTTCTAATCATCCTGACCTTCCTCTCTCCCACTGCAAATACTGGAAACATGGAAATGGGTGGCAGTAAACACACAACCACATCAACCGTGGCGTACTGATAAATGAGTTTCTGAGGTGCTCCCAGTTTGGAGAAGTACTCCTCATCACGGAGAAGACTGAAAACATGCACTCTTTGCTCTAACCCTAGCACAGTGACAGGGAAAGAAGATATGTAAATAAGTAAGGAAGCAGTGTCTTCAGGGTAGAAATCTCAATGGTTTTAGCAGGACATCGTGGAGGTTTAACAAAGCATTCAACTAAAGTTGCCTTGAACATTCATCACTGGAGTTCTCAGAAACAAATAGCAAGATTTCTGAAGTTCAACCACTTCACCTCCAAAGCCTTAGACTTTTTTTGTATTTAAAATACGCTCTTCCTCTGTCTTTTGTACCTAAACAGTGTTTTCTTTCATTATTCTGCCATCTCTTTCCCACAGCCTCTCCTCCCACCCAAAGTTGCTGCTCATCTCTTTCCCTAGCCTTGGCTATACTGCTCATCCTCACTGACCATTTTCTCAGCTCCTTCTTCAGGTTCTATATTAAGCTTCTTAGACCTTTCCAAATTTGTGGTGAGCTGCCACAGCACTCCCTTTGGATGGCTTTTGCTACCTGACACTCATCTAGAGAGGTCTGATAACATCTGTCTGCGTGCTGGTGTCCCAAAAAGGTTTGGAAAGGGAGATGAGCTGGGCGGTTTAATACCCATTTTCAGACGTACTGCAGCTTCACAGAGGGCTTCAAACAAATAAGACTTTGTGATGGGAGGCGGGGGAAGAAAAGCAAAGTGCACTTACTCCTTCGGTCTAATGACACAGAGATACATTCACTCTGCAAATAGCCAGCGTGGGTTGAGATTTTAAGGCCCTCCAGTTGATTGTTACCACCTATCTGCTGGTAACTTAAACGGCCAGTGAAAGCAGCTTGTTGGCTTCTGTGCTGAAGCAGCTTAGGGAGCTATCAGACATTCACCCAGCTGGGTTACTGTTCCAGTTTGTTCCCAACAAGGTGTGCGCCCTAATTATGGCTGAGGTTAGTTTTTGGGTCAAAGTATGGCTTCCGTTCTGAAAATACTCTTATTTTCCTAATCTTGCCCCTAACTCATTTTATCAAAAGCACACCAGACGAATACAGTACTGCTTAATTTCAGCCTTATAGTGTAGCTCAAACAGCAAGCTCGACAAGAGAGTAGGCTCCAAGTAATCTCCATTAGTTACTCAGTCACCAGCTGAACAATGCCAGGACTAATCCTGCTCTCACTGACTTCCGTAGCACCGGGTCAAGTGCAATATCATTATCTTCTGGTTTGATTTACGCTAAATTATAAAATCAGGGCTTTAAATTAAATAGTCTGCAAACATCAAGAACTTTACAGTTAATTTTTCCCGTATCCCAAACAAGATCTCTTACACTTCCCCTTTTCAATTAACAACACCTTTTTGAGTCAGTTCCTGAGATGCATCTCTATGCATTTGTGTGCTGGTGTACAGGGCATGCTAAAAGTCTGATCCCTATTACAGCCTGTAAGACTAAAATAATTCTAGACTTACTTGATTTTTGTAAAAGGCAGAAACAACAAAAATTAATCTTTACACAAAAAACCCAAGGGAGCATTTAGTGGGACTTTTCAATCTATTCATGATCTGTAATTCCCAGCCCCCAAAGTTTCCATGTTACGGCTTAATATCTAGGGACTCCATATGTTGAGGGAACACAGCAGAACCAAAATGAGCTGAAAAAAGAATGCATTAGATTCAAACATGGGATAAAACAGTACCCAAGGAGCCCTTGCTTCATTTTCTCTACCTGGAACCATGGGACAGTGCAGCCATCTCAGCCTCATTCAAGTGTGACATTTCTTTTGAATATGACAGTGGTGGCGACCTTGTCATTAACTGATGCTGCTAGCAACATTTCAGCTTTCATAATTCAGTTAATTTTCAAGCCACTGGTTACTGAACCCCCAATATAATTTCAATATAATTAAACCATATTAAAAATAATAATAATAAAAAATCAGCCCACCTTCTGATCAAATACCAGTCAATGTTTGACTTAAACTCACTAAAGCAAGGAAGTTTTCAGTTATGGTTTAAGCAGTATCCTCAACTTCATGTTGTCATGCCTGGCATTCAGGCATACACAGGAGAGCCCGTTATTCTGTAAGTTTCTTGCTCTGGCTGAGGCATAGGTGAAAAATTTTCAGCTGTAATGCTAAGGAGCTAGGGCTGAATCTTTTGCTGCAGCTGTGTTACATGCGTAAGGAAGAGCTAGGCAAAGCCATGCTTACTTCCCTCCCACATCCACACCCTCAGCCCGGGAGGCACGTAAGGCCCCATTTGGCCTGGGTGCAGCCTCTGGCATTCTCTGGGCTAGAAACGGCCTGCTTCTCCTAGGTGACCCTAGGACTGCTGGTGGCATTGCACTGCACGGTTAGAGGAAGTCGTATGTCATGAGCCAATTTTTCTGTGCTATAGAACCTCCTCAGAGACCAACCTGCTCCTTGGATTTGCTCTTCTGAAAGAGCACAAAAGAGACAGGCTTCTAGGAGCAAAATCCGCCTCCAGAATTTTTATAGACACCAAGATGGTAGACAGTCAAATGCAAGTGCTATCCTAGGGTGGCAAACCATCCACGTGCAGTCTGCCATTGCCTAGCACTGGTCCTGTAAGCACAAAAGCGGGTCTGCATGTGCGTATGCCAATGGCTGTGGAGCAACATGTGCGTCTGCAAAACTGAGGCAGGGAACGCATTGCCTATGCCTTTGAAAACCTGATCCTAATCTCTTTTTTTCATATGAATCCTGTGCTAAGCACACTTAAGTTCCTTTCTTTCTTTCTACATTTTTTTTCCTCCGCTATTGGCAACAACCACCAGAAACCTGAGAATGCTGCTAATTTCCTGGTGGATTTGTCCTCTCCTGCTTGGCAAGACTAGTCATTCTTCCCTTCCATTTTGTTCCCCAAAATCACCAGCTTTCTGTACATGTACACTTAGTGCACTTTGCAAAGCAAAAGTTGACATTGCTGCCTTTATTTCATGGTCTTCTCCACCTACCCTCACTGTGCTTCCTCCTTTCCCTGTGCTTGACTGGGAACGTATTGCAAGTTGTGAATTCAGTAGGGGTCCTTTATGGATGCTCAGCAGCAATACAGTGAAGTTAAAATTCATCCAAGAAAGGAAGCAAAGAGAAACAACAGCTTTACTGATGTCAACAGTGCTCTGCAATGTTGCAGGAGCTGAGGAGCTGGTCTCAGGTGTCCCTCTCCTCTCAGCTTGCCATTCATTTAAGGTCTTTCAATCAAAAGCAGGTTTCAGTCATTCTACCTCCTCCTCTTCTTGAGAAACAAACCCCAAAAAGAAGCTTGCCTGAGGAAAATCTGAGGGCCTGCAAATTCAGTACTCTGAAAGTTGCAGAGTGATGTTAATATTAAGTACATTTCTTTCCTGTCCTCTGCCTGAAATTCTGCAGCAGTTACAGTTGCAGCCAATACCTCAGAAAGGACTAGAGATAGTTACTTTTCAATTGGTGAAACAAAAATCTTATTTTTGCAGCAACTTTGCATGCCATGTTTCAGCTCAAAGACAGTTTTTTGGGGCCAGGCAATATGTGACCCCTGTAACAAAAGATTTGAAAGGTAATATAGCCATGCCTTTAATTACACTGCTGTTAGCAGATGCACTTCAGCAACACGCACAAGAAGACAGAAACTGGAGAATACGGAGTTGGATTCAATCTAGAAGAAGATGTGAGAGTTTCAATTGACACAATCCTGCATGATTTAAGAAAAATATTCAGGAGTGGTATTTATTTAGCCTGCAGCCAAAGTCCATTACTGAGAATTACTCTTAATTAGAGTTGTGCGAGGTTGGGAATATCCACTCCTATCATGATTCTTTCACCTACAAGAAGAACTACCAAGCTTGCTGAGCCTCTGGCATTTCTAGGCTGGTTAGAAAAATAGCTAGATGATAAAAGTATTATTTTAAACAAGATAATCTAAACAGTAACACATAGAAAAAATATTTGTTTTCCTTGTCCTTTTAATCTGACATCCACAGCATCATCAAAGAAGCTCTGTCTAAAATATTGCCCAAAAAAACTGAGTGAGAACAAGGTTTACCAAACACTGAACCACTCTTAAACAAATACATGCTTTGTCTCAGGTTTTTCTGTCATTAATTGCTAGCTTCTCTCCCCTGGATGAACACAACCCAGACTGTTCCCATTCCAGTGGCAGCTCTAAATCAGGACTGGATTCAATACTCAGTGAAATTTTTGGATAGGGTAACAGATTGAGTACGTGGCCTCACCAGCAACGTGAGACAGGTATGGCGTGCGGGAGTAAGGAGAAGTACCCAGTTGGGAAGAAGACCAACATACAAGCAAAAGTCAGCCTTCAAACGACAACAAAGTCTGAGAGGCTTAGGAGAGGGCTTGAAAGACTGCCCAAACAAACTGTTTTCAAACACACCATGTAAAACCTGGTTCCAGCTTCGAGAGAACATCCCTCATAAGGAAGCGGGTCTTGTTAGTCCTTGAGTAAATGGCTGTAAACCGTTTTCACAAAGTGGAGGAGGCCTGCTGGGTCTCTAGGCACCACATAAAGCTGGGCTAGGCTCCAGACCTGTGATTCGAACTCCAAACATCCCAAAACAGGGGATATTGTGGTGCCGGCCACAGGCATACCTTTGACTCAACCAGCTTTTCAATAGAGTTGTGTCAATCCCATGTCTGAAATAAGCCTTCAGACAAAGCAAGCAGGGACAGCGTAAACGACGATTAAACATTAGTCCATTTTCAGCATTACCAAGGGAACATAAGAATTAGCAAAGGACAAGACCAAGGTTTTGAATTTGGTTCAGATAAGCTCAGGAAATATCAATATTTATTTGGGACTCTCAGACATACAAAATGCGGCTTGTCTGCAATTCTTATTTCACTACCTGTTTCTTACTGTTTTAAATATCCCTGCTTCCAGTGGCAGAACCTCATAGGAGATAGTTAGCCAAAAAGAAAAAATGTGGATGGGAAATAAAGATTGAAGTTCAACAAACTTAAACTCCTAAGAACAGGCTCCGTTTAAGCCTAACGGGAGCTTGAGTCATTTCATCTGTTCCTAATTGCTTTGCTCACTCCTGGTGAGAGCTGAGAGCCATTGTCATGTCAAAGGATGGAAACAGTCCAAAAATTCAAAGCTAGTGACTACATCATTACCAGAAGAGGAGGAAGCAGTTGAAAGCCAAACCACGATTTACCTCTTTGCAACTACCCACCCAAATCAAACTTGCAGATACATAGTCACAGTCCAGATCTATAACTTTTGGTGTTGATTCAAATTCTCTTTTGATTTCCCAGGTTTTTGGGCAAGTGATCTATGAAAAGGCCATATGAGTCACCCATGACATCACCAGAAGACCCTGCAAGAAGCCACATAGTTTCATAGAGCTGAGTAAATACAAAAGGTACAAAGTGCTCTGCAGGATAAGACAAAATGATATTCATGTGAATGATTTTTTTAAACCATAGACTCAAATCCTGGAGAAAATTTAAGGGGCAATAAGACTTTAAAGTGAGGTAGAGCCAGGAGCCTTGAGTCTTATTAAACAAAAACAATCAGAGTATCCACATTTTTGTAGTCCTACTGTGAAGTTCCAATAAACTTTACCCAAAAAACTCCATAACACTCCTTACCCAGCTTCATGGAAAACGAGAAGTGATTCCAGAGGTTGGCTGACTATTTAATACCTCTTGTAGTAGTTAAAAAGGCCACTTTCTTCTTCTCTCTCACACTCTTTTTTTAACTTTTACTGCAAAACCATTAAAGAAAGAACTAGTTCTAGTAATAAAAGGTAGCTATATTCCCACAGGGAGAAGGGGAATGGTGGTTCCTGTGTACCCTTAGCGCTCTTGGCAGGGGCACTTATAAAGAAGGTGAAGGTCACAGGGAAGAGAACAGAGTATTTTCTGTTCAATGGAAAATAGAAACTTCCAAATGTGAGAAGGAATTTTAGCAAGTTTTATTTCCTTCTTTTACAGCCCTGACATCATATTTCTCCACAGTGACATCATGGCTTTAAAGCAACAGTTTCCAATGATACCAGTGCATCAGAAACCTTACAAAGCAACAGCATTTGGTGTTTCTGATCTTCTGAGACACCGAAGAAGCCTAGACCTGAGCAGATCTTCCTGCTCAGCCGAGTTCCTATGTGTATATAAACTCCTATTCAAACCTTGCAAACAACATCTTGCTAAAGTGCCCAGGGCTGGGAGGGTACCTCTGATGGAGGGAAGTTAGAAATACAATAGTAAAAAATACACAGTTGGGTTCAACCAGTAAGACTTTATTTTTCCACTACTCCCTGCTTCCTCACCCAAATCGACCAGCACCCCTAGGAGGAATACCTACTGCGACTGCTCCATCAAGCACAGCTACCCAGGAAAGCTGCATACAAACCTACTCTTACTACGCTTTCAGGAGAACATGTTTTTGGAACAGCATCGTCAAACTTCAAGGCAGCTCAACAGCTATACAGTGTGAGCCTTGGTTTTGACTAGATTTACCCTGCTGAAACGAAGAGCAGGATTTGGCCTGCTTCTGTTTGTAACAGATCTTCTTAGTGATGGAAATTTGCTAGTCTCTGATGCTTGCTAATAAACAGATGCAATTGCCATTCCCAGTTTAAGAAAGAAGGAGCCAAAGCCAGGAGAGCGAGAATTCAAAGGGACTGAACTACCTCTCTCGCCTGTAGGTATGTGATTATGTCTGGCAGAGCGCTCTGAGGAAGCAGCTTTCACCACAGCCGTCAGCAGCCCACAGAGTACTGGAGAGCTACAAGCTATCTTTTCCTCAAACTCCTGTACCCTTCCTGAACTGGAGTATTTATTCAACAGCAAGCGCTAAAGCCACACATTTTGCAGCATGGAGGTCATAAACCATCAAGAGGCTGGAGATATTTTCTGCAACCCATGCTGGCGGAAAACCCTCTGTCCACACACACTGAAGTACGTGAAATGAAGGTCATGCACTGCAATTAGTCTGCACCAAACTCATAAGGACTGGTGGTCACTACGCTCTGGCAGTCGGCACTACTGTTTTCCTGGCGGGCTCTTTCGTCGCTGAGATTCACAAAGTACCAGCGAGGAAGGGAAAATATGGAGCCCCCCTTTAAAAAGTCTATGTGTCTACAACAAGTAACAGCTGTTGCTATTTTAATACTATCTCAGGGCTCATATAGATGTGACATCACACAGAACTAAGGCTTGGCCATCGATTTTACTGCCAATATACCTTAAACTGCAGGGATTTTGTTACAAATTTGTATGTTGCATGTGTGTCAGAACAAAATCCACAACTGGAAACCTCTGTGCAGTTTCATCCCTTTGTAGTAATTCTGTAAGCCATAAACTGGTTTCATTTCAGAATTAAAACCTGTATTAATTTTAAGCTGAATAGAAGTGAGTTTGTCACTATCAGTATTTATTACACATCCACACAAAAAAGAGTTTTGAAATTTGACTGGTAAGCTGGCCAAGCAAGAGGAGGTGGGGACGGTTTGTATTCTAATTTCAAGCTGCAGGGCTCCCAGGTGTATTGTATAGGATTTCCTGTAATTTACAGGCAAAATAAGCAGTCTACAGGAAAATGTTTGCCACACTGTACATGTGTATTAATTACACAGCAGGATAAAATGATTTCTTTGTGACAGGAAGGGATGTGATCTACAGACAAACTATTAAACTGATGTGGAAACACAGACATTCTTCTGCCATTAAAAAGGGCTGCTGGATTGGGGTAAATAGAATTGGCAAGTGTCTTCTCACACTTTGTATTCCCAGGTCTGTGACTGGAGCGTATCACAATGTGCCAGGCTCCGTGGGTACAGGGGAAGGGAGATGTCTCCTTACAAACACACTCCGGGAACCTCGCTGTCTCGGCTATCCTGCAGGGGCTACTTCTGAACTAAGTTCCTCCGGGAGAAAGACCTCCCCCCTCCAGTGAGAAAGGAGGAATTTTACGATTTCAGGTGCGTATTGTTCAGTATCTCCCCAAGCATCGTATAATAATACAATTGAATTCTTACTAGGATCATCGGATAGATATCATTCTTTCACCTACCACTGAGCACTGCGAAAGCATCGCTTTTCATTACCACAGGTTAGTGCAATATGAAACTAGTTGGAGAGAGACAACACGGCACATCACAACCTCTCTTAAAAAAGATGAGGGAAATTCTTTTTAGATATGTAATCAAGGCTTGAGACATAAAGGGATATGAAAGGAATAAATAAAATATTCAGACTGCTTTTCTCAAGACCAAATTTCGTGTAACTGTACAGGCTTGTTCTCACTGCGAGATGAGCAATTCTTGTTACACTTGTGTTCAGATGCAATTTCTGAAACAGAACTTTTTTTTTTTTTTTGACTGGTATGAAGAAGAAATCTCACCCGCCACACGCCTTTCCCCAAAGAGCTGGGTTAGACTACATATGGTTGGCATTCAGGAGGAAGAAGCTCAGAAACGCAGTTTTGTTTGACTAAGGCATTCCTTAAAACACAAAAACCTCAAAGCAAAACTTCTACCCTTATTCATTGAACAACAAGGCCCGGATAGGGCTGAGGATCAGATTGCAGCAAGGCTTATCTGCAGATGACCTGTGGCATTTAATGATGTCCAATTTTACCGTTATGCATTTAGAAGGAACACTTCAACCGCACTCCAAGTTAGTATTTCACTCCAAGTTAGTATTTCTTTCCTCAGCTGAGGGGGAGGGCAGAACAACAGCTCTGCGCCAGGACATTAGGACAAGGCTGAAGAAAGGCACTCGCCCCTGCCTTTGGAAAGGTTCTTGCCTTTTTTCTCAACTAATGAAACAGAAGGCAAAGCCAAAAGACAAGAGGCGTATCACTTATAGGCTGAACAGCTGGATTGCCCAGTGAATCTGTATTTTAAAATGCTGTAAGGTCATCAGCTGTGGGAGCAAACCATCACAGATGTCTTCAAGATGAAATCTACCCATCTCCAGAAGAGATCATGCTCCTGCCAAGCACAAGTTTCTGGGTTCAATACTGTAGCAACTGGCTGAAATTTTATAACTTATAGCCAGAGTGCAGTGGGCTGTCCCCATGGAGGAGGAAAGGCCCTGGCCCAGGCAGGTCCCTGTGAAGGCCCTGCAGCCCGTGGGGAGGGGCGGCTTCCCGGGCTGGGCCGGGGACAAAGGCGCCGGGAGGACGAGGCCGGCTGGGCAGTGAGAGGGCTGGGCACCACCTCGGCGGGCCGGGGGCCGCCCGGGCGCCCTGGGCCAGCCGCAGCAGGGCTGCGCGGCCTCTCCGCGGGCTCAGCCCCCGCTTGGCACCGCGGCCGGGGGCAGGGGCAGGGAGAAGGCGGAGCCGGTGGCTGCGGTGCGCCGGGGGGACGTGGCCGCCGCCTCGGGGCTGCTCCGCCGCCAGCGGCCCTACCGAGCCCGCGGAGGAGGCCGCTGTCAGGCGGGAGCCGTGCAGCCCCCGGGCGAGGGCCCCCCCCCGGCCCTACCGCAGCCACACCGGCTCCCCGCCGACGCCGGGCCGGCCCCGGGGCTCTCGGGCGGCAGTGGAGAGGCGGGGGGGGGCGGCCCCCCGCCCCCCCCCCTTATTTTTGGCCTGAGCAGGCGGTAAGAGCGGGCTAGCCAGAAGCGTTTGAAGTTTAACAAGACAAGTGCAAGGTCCTGCACCCGGGACCAAGTAAGCAAAGGGCCCAGCACAGGCTGGGACTGTGTGGCTGGGGAGCAGCTGAGAGGGCGGCAGGGGTCCCGGTGGACAACAGGCTGAACACAGGCAGCACTGTGCCGCTGCAGCGACCAAGGCAAATCGGATCCCAGGCTGCATCCGCAGGGGCATTACTAATTGCAAAGGAGATGGGATCGTCCACCTCCACTCAGTGCTTGTCAGGCCACTCCTGGAGTACTGTGTCCAGTTCTGGTCCCCAGAATTCAAACAAGATGCGGACAGACTGGAGAGGGTCCCAAGCAGGGCCACAAAGATGACCAAAGGGCTGGAGAACCTGCCCTATGAGGAAAGACTGAAGGAGTTAAGTCTCTTCTCCCTGGAGAAGAGGAGGCTCGGGGGGGACCTCATCACAGTATTCCAGTCCTGAAAGGGCAGCTACAGGGAGGATGGAGGTTCTCTCTTCACAAGGAGCCAGATGGAGAAGACAAGGGGCAATGTGTACAAGTTGCTCCGGGAGAAGTTTCATCTCTATATAAGAAAAAATTTTTACAGTGAGAACAATCATTCACTGGAACAACCTCCCCAGGGACATGGTAGAGTCCCCATTTTTGGAGGTTTTCAAGATGCAATAGACAGGGTGCTAAGATAGTCTCAGCTAGGCTCCCTTTCCCACAAAAGGTTGGACCAGGTGATCTTTCAAGGTCCCTTCCAACCTGAGCCATTCTACGACCCTGTGATTCTCCCCAGCACAGGAGACAGGGAAGAGAACAAAAGACAGAATTTATTTGACCATGGCCAACATGGGTCAGTCAGTGGGCAGAGAGGGAAGTAAGAGTGGAGACAAGGCCGCAGTCACAGCTAAAGCATTACATGGACATTAGCACAGGAGCCATTCTCTGAGCTGTCTTTGCTGTATACCTGAGGACTGATGGCTTTGGTGTAGTGAGGGAGTAAATGACCTCTGGGCACTCCCTGGTTCAGTCCAGCTCTGCTGTGGGGACACCAGTACAGCCAAACTCTACAGAAAACAACATCTTTTTTATTTGGTATTAAGTTGGTAGGACACAAAATCTAGACCTGTGTTTAAATGCTGCAGCCCTTAATGGTCTCTACAATTTAATGAAACTTTAATAAAAGTGACTCTCACTGTTTCAGTTCAGTCCCTCTTTCTGCACGTAGAAATCCCTCCAAGGGGATTTCCAAGAAATCCCTCCAAGAATGCCCTCTGAGGCATTCTTCCCCTCCTCTTCAAGATAGGGGGGGGGGAAATCTTGCTGAAAATTTCTAGAGAAAATAGAGTTTAATTTCTTGGAGGTGTTTTGTTGACAAGAAAATAGAAAGCATGTGTCTCTGCTTCTCTTACTGTACTTCCAAGTAATGAAAGTATTTAAGGAGGTACAATTATGGTCTTGGCAAGCACCTGCGGCTCTTGGAACTGCTTTTTCACACTGAATAAACACTGCAGTTAATCTGTTTATGTTACACTGCACTGGAAAACTATCTCCAAGAAAAGGCTACAAGTATGTATTTTCCACTCCTTTCCTATGTTTTTAATGTTACATTAATAACTTGTTTAAATGATTTGATTCTTCTTTTTTATCTCTCTATTCACAAGACGGCCAGTCAAAAGCAGTTTTTAATTAACAAAGATATAAACCTAGGGATTACTGCGCTAGGTCAGACCAATGATCCATTCTGGTTTTGACAGTGGCCAACAGGAGATGCTTCAAAGCAATGTGTAGGAAGCACTGTAGTGAACAATAACAGCATAACTTCCTGCAGGGACCTGAGGTTCTTAACACACACATCTTACTGCTTGCATATGCACCCACTGTGAGGGTTTACATCCCTTCATTTAAACAAGTAAATATATATATGCATATAGACCGTTATCAGTATCTACATTCATGTCAAATCTTTGATTTCATGGGATTTTTAAACCTGTTCCTCCCTTAGAGTCAATTATATCTTGTGGCAGTAAGTTCTATAATTTAAATAAGCAGTCTGTGAAAAACAAATGAACAAAAAAGCCCCCAAAGCGCAAACTACCTGGTTTAAAAAGCAACCTTGTTAGAATGAGGGGAGAGCATACAAGCCTACCCACTGCCTGCCATCCACGCCTCTCACATCCCCACAGCACCTGTGGTTATTGCATGAGGGATATTACAGGGTACGGTATCTGGGCTTATCCCCCTCGGTATCAGGTTATGTGTCAATGGGCTGTGAATTTGCCTAATCCCCTTTTGTTGATATTGTGTGCTCCCACAACTGCCTTGCATCACTAACGGCTTTGTAAATAAGTTCCCTCCTTTTATCTATTTTCAGACAATCTCTTACCAAATATAGAGTGCCTCCTAGCTCTTGTACTGCAGGATTTGATGGATTGTCCTTCTGCTTTCACCTCATCATCCACTAGCTTTGTAAAACTCAGTCTTTTCCCCTTCTCAGCCTTCTCCAAATGGAGGAGTCCCAGCTTGTCTAGTTTCTCCTCATAAATGCAAGTGCTCCATCCCTTTAACTGCATTATTTACCCTTTCTCTGGACCATTTCTAATTGCACTGTGTCCTTCTTGAGATGCAGAGACCAGAACCGTGCATAGCATGGCATTTTTATTGTAATCCTGATTAAATATACTACAATACTTTTGATTCCTTAGCACCTATGTGCCCTATGCATGGACATTTCAGCTGGGTTTATGCATGAACAGGGGACACAGCATTGAAAAACTCCCTGTTCCATGACCAGTCCCTTGGATCAGTTGGAACCTGCAGGAACCCAGAGACCAAAGGTGCAGCTGGTCTGCGAACGATTTTCTCTCAGAATATGGCTTGCCAACACAGTAGAGGTCTAGTACAAGGCAACTTTGAATGTGGACAATGCAAGTCATCAGAACAGACTAAAGTTACTATTTTGTACATATTACAACAGAGCTAAGCCATACTTGCCACAAACGTGCAATGTAAAGCAGAGCCCTTAGCTGCAGTATGGTCCATGGAGACTGCTTGAGTCATGGTAATATCTGATAGGAAGTTTTACTCTGCAAATGTTGATACTCATGATGCCTGTATGGCCTCAGTACCTGCTGCCTGTAACAAACCTCTCGCAAGGAGAAACACTCTGAGAGCTGTATAGGAACCCAACACATGGTCTGAAAAGCAGAGGTCATCTTCTGCCTGCTGTCTAAATTAAAGAGAGCAATGGCTGGTTCAAATTGCCCAGTGCTAAGGTTGGCTTACTGTATTGCCTGGGGAGCAAAACCATCAGCAGCTGTCAGTAGCAGGCGGTATAGACAAAGAGGCTCTGCTCCTCTCTACTCACTTTGTAACTCCCTGGATATGGCCTTAATATTCACGTTAAAAAACACACAAACTCATCCTTTGTTCCTGCTCTGAACTACAACTACAAACTATGAGCAAATCTTGAGAAGATTACACAAATGCTACAAGTTAGCCAGTGGATGCTGAGCCTTGAAAGAGAATCGCTGTGTCCTGCCCTGCTGCTATTAGATCCTAGAAAAAGTGGCTAAGAATTTGAAAACATGGCTAGAAGATTTTCTTTTCAAGTCCATAAAGCTGTACGCTTCATCTTTTTCTCCCATTTTAGGCCCAAATCCTACAGTTTCATTTGAGGATAAAGTCAGAAGTCAGTAAGAGCCCTTCTATTGACTTCAGTTGGCATTGTATTGGGACTGGTGTTTTTAAAATCATAACAGCACAAGGAGGTAAAAACTGTGTGTCCATAAGGTTAAAGAAAAGTGTGCGTGTTTAAAACATTGACGAAATTGTTCTGAGAACAATTCATCTTTCTGAAAATATGAACCTTATGATGCTGCCAAGGTCAGGGAGAGCTGTGATAATTTAGTGCGTAAGTGCTAGTCATACAGCACAATGCCACATTATTTAATTTTGTAACACATTCATACAACTGCCTGACAATAGCCATGGACGTTAACACTACCTGTGGGCTGAGGTCAAGGCAACGTAGTTTAACGTTAAAACAAAAGAGCTAATTGGATTCCTGTTCAAGTTCTAGCTTATTATGTGATCGGAGTTACTTTTCTTCTTTCTGCCTCGATCAGCTCATCTGGAAAGGAGGACCACAGTGTGACTCAAGACTGAAATGTGAAAGAAAAATGCAGTGCATATGCCTGGCTTATTTGGCCATTCTTCCTAATTTCTCTGCCCCTTTTTTTGCCATTCAACTCTGGTTTGGGAATTCCAGGCCATTTCCCTTGGAGAGCAGAAACGCAGCTCACCTTGTGAAATGGGAAGGACTAATATTAAAAAGGAGAAGCCATCTTCAGCTGTAAAAAGTAGTGGTCTTGCTAATGCCAAAATTAATAATACAGATATATTTGGGGCTTACACTTCATTCTTACAACTGGAGTGCACAGAATATTTTATAAATAAGACTACATCACATACCCAAAATCTTATAGACAAATAAGCGCTATCTGCTTTCCACAGAAGAGAAGCATAAACACAGAGCAGTTAAATGAGCAATACAAGGAGACTGAAGAAATTCAAGACTGAAAAAACAAAACCCCAGAAATCTTGCCTCCTTGTTTCTAAACTCATGAAAAAGACTTTTCTCTCAAAATATGGGATTAAATAATTTAATTAAAGACATAACCTTGTTTTATATTAAATTGCATGTAAAGCTCTCTTCTGTTTGCAGAGGAGCTGAGAGTCACCCTCTGAAATGGCTGTTGTATAGTGTGACTTTCAAAATAATACCCTTTCAGTGCACAAAAGGAGAGAGCAAAAGATATATGTCCTCTGGCTCAACGTGTATGGTTGTCTCCAAGGAGTTCATACAGATGATCAGACCACAAACTGTCAAATGCACAGGAGTGGGGATGTCAGGAGGGAGAACAGTCCCGGCTCAAAACTAGAACACACTCAATTGCCATCAAACTTCAAGAAGGAAGAACCGGCGAACCCCCCACATCACACATCCTTCGCACCGCCCGGGTGCAGAGCTGTGCCCCAGTAATCCTGAGTTTTGAGCTGCAGCCTTTCCCTTTGGAAGTCCTCCCCCTCCCTAGTCCCCTCACACACAGAGCTGCCCACAATTCCCTGAGCAGCGAATGCCTTAGTTTTATTTTTGGGAAGGACCACTGCAGGGTTCGTCCCTGTATGCACAAACTGATAAACAGGCAGATTCAGTCCCCGCAGGCTAAACTTAAGTTCCCTCTGCAGATGTATTTTTGTTATAAGCTGTGGCACACTGTTGTGCCATGTAAAAAATGTAGTTATTCAAAGAAGTGGTTTTAAGTTCAAAGATAATGTCATGATCATTTGGAATATAAGCATGAGCAACGCACTCACAGATACACTTTCTGTCTCCCTACATCCCTCTCTCAGCCGTAGGCAGGGTGGTAATATATAAAGAGAGAGCAGGTGGGATTTTTTTTAGGTGGGGAAGAAAAAGACTTCTAGCTCTAAAGCTAAGTTCACTGCCTATCCCACATCTTGGAAATGAAACAAAAATGTCTCATGAATTGAGCAGGCATGCTGCAAAATAAAAAGAAACAATAGCCTGCAGATAAACACAGGAAATTCACTGATTAAAATGCAGGATTTTATTTCAAAAGAATTTGGGCAGAGTCTCCATTTTTCCCGACTGCTTCTATCACCTGTATGAAGGGGCGCTGGACTTACACATGCAAAAGCCATTTATCCACTTATATTTGGTATCTGGCAAGGGCTGAGTCCTCAAAGAGCTCAGAAATAAGTAGCTTTCAGGTTGGCACCTACCTAAATAGCCTCACTTGCTATATGTAAATGGTCTCTGTGGCCATAGAGATTTTGCTGAAGGCATTTGCTCTATGCATGTAACTCTGACACTGTTCAGAAGAACGGGGTTAGGACTCTGATCTCCCTGTGTAGTCAGAGAAGAGGGATAAGCCCCATAAGTGGGATGAGAAAGAGGTTGGAGGACTAATGCAATGATTTAACATGCTTTCTGTGAGCAGGCAGTCCCAACGTCTGAACTTCAGCCTCTGATAGTCCATTCCCTGGCTGCTACGTTTTACAAAATGCCTAAGAAAAACACTTTGCACATCATCTTCTGCACATCAGCAGTGTAAGACAATTAATCAGGGATTGCAGTGCCACGTCATAAATCATGGCACCTGGTGTCACTGACACTTGAAAGACAAAATGTGAGAATCTGTCTATAACGATATCCTTTAACTCAGGCAAAATCACTTTGGCCTTTCAGTGTGTTTGCGAACGCCATTGCTGGCAGCCCAAATGGCCCTGCTTCAGGGTCTGATCCCGATCTCGCTGATTTGGTCATGCATATTAACTTAGACATTTTACTGTGATAAATGGTCACATATGTAAAATCAAAATGGAGCCTTCAGCAGACTTTTTACAATAGCACAGGAAAATAACCTCCCTACTACTTATTCCATTATCACAGACTAATTGGAAGACCTGGAAAAGTCCCTCCACGTCATTAGCTGCCTACGAGATGAGAGCGCTGCAGCAGATTCAATTCTTCACCACGATGGCTATCGTAACGCAGGAGGGATCTCAAGTCCAGGCTGTAAGTTTACCACTCCCCTTGCACAAGAGATGCACAGTGGTGAAATATCCCCAAAACGGGATTAAACAATTATGTTCAGAAACACAAACACATAGAGACCTCCCACTAACTCAGCAGATTCTTTTGAAAGTTGGCACTGTCAAAACAAACACAGTCGCCTGTAGCACCCTTCCACCGCTCCTGCTGACAGCGCTAGTGAGGAGGAGGAGGTGCTGAGTACTTTGTTATTATGAGGAGGAGGATAGTGTTGGGAAAGGTGTTGAGTTTGACACAGAAGTATCAAGAGCAGGAAAGCGAAAGTCAAGGAAATCAGCCTTGTGCCATCTAAAATTGCTCTGGCACTAAACCTACAAAAATCAATGACTCTGCTTTCACAGTAGTTTTCACATGATCCTGAGGGAGCGTACAGCACGAGTTGCACCAGATGGAAAGTCACTGGAAGTAGAGAGTGAGACAGGAGCAACGTTGGTATCTATCAGCTACATCAAATGCAGAATTCACAAACAGTAATTAGGGCTATTCACGTCTATCCCTGCCTTCTACGTCTGCTGTATCAGTGTGGAGGGAGAGACAACACAGAGAGAAAACAGACGTGTTATAAATATATCTGCAGGTAGTAAAAGGATTGTTTATAGTCTTATGTATTTGTGCCTTTTATCTGAGTAAAAATTTGGTAATACAACAGTCTGAATTTTAGGTTAGAAGTTATTTTTCCCTGGTTCCACCTTTTCAAACCCATTTCATCACAGCAGCTTGTCTTCTTCTGCCCTCCCTGACAAAAACACCCCTTCCCACGCCACATTTAAAACCTTCTCACAAAGGAAACTGAAGGAAAATAATTTTTGTGCAACTTATCCATCTTTCAAAGCAGCTTCTGGCAGAAGGGAGCTGAGAGTGATGAGTCCATAGAATAATAAATAATAACAATATTGAGCAGTTTTGCAGAGCAAATATACATTGAAAAACTTTCCCTCTTGAGGGCCTGACATTATTAATTTGTTCTCCAAATACGCTAGCAAGGGGAGTCAGCCCATTTTTACAGACAGGGAAAGTGAACATATAGATTTCAATAATTGTTTAAGACGCAGAGGAGTCAGTTCCAGAACCTGGGCTCACAGGAGATTACAGTCCATATCCATGGCAAAATTTGGGCAGAGCCCTGCCACCACAATAATTGCTATCGGCCAGTGACGCACGCTTGGGGTTTTTGACACCTGTGAATAATATCCTCCCTGAACTGGCCTTCCCTGTGGTCCAGAAGGAGCATGTCCTAGGCTTTAAGAAGCAGCATGTCCTAGGCTTTAAGAAGCAGCAAAGGCTCAACAGAAGTTCCTGTAATTATTGATGACAGAAGTATTTCTAAGCCCTTCCCAGCTTCTGCTTAAAAGGGTTCAAACTCATACTAATCTACTGCCTAAGTAATATGTGACATCCAAGCAACCCATTTTGAGTTGCACAGACACCCATCTGGGACATCTTTTCCCAGCTGTTCCCCTGTGGAACAGCAGCACTTCTTTATTTTTTACCATGAGAACTCTGTTTTCAGCCCCATTACTGCACAGCAGAGATTTCAGATGAATTGAGGGGAGGGGGAGAAGACCTGAACTGACTTGCTGTATCCACATGAAATGGTTAGTGAATGACCTTGTGTCCAACCTTCTAACATCTAAGACAAAAGCATGGAAAAGCTGAACAAAGGAAAGCCAGAAAGCTCACTGAACAGGGGGTGTATGGGGGTGTGCGGGTGTTGTTTGTTTGCATAGAGATAGAAATTGAGGTTGATAAGCAGCCAGCTTAATTTTATGCCTCTTCCTGTTTTATAGTACTTGTAGCAGAGTCACAAAAGTAACAACAATTTCCAGGACCAGCACAACACCAATAGCAGGTCAAAATCTTGCTTGCCATACTCACACTAATGAGCTCTCAAAAATCAATGGATTTAGGGATTCCTGTGCAGACAAACATCACTTGCCCCAGGTTCCCCTGATAATGGCTTGGTGATGAAACCAACCTTCATCCTCCCTTTTCCTTATAGGATTCCTTATGAGCCAGATTATCATGCAAAAGTAACCCAGGCAGAGGGATGGCCTTTCTGTGTTACCTCCTGCTTGCTCTAGGCAATTGCTTGCACTGGCACACCAGTATGATATGGCACATGCTGATGCTAGGGCTGTTGCTCTTGCTTTTTAGAGCTATTGATTTCCTGCCCTTTCTTGTAAAGGATTCTGTGAACTGGAAGCAGTTAAAGGTTAACTGCAAAGATTTCATTAAAAAGAATATTTTAAAATTGTTTAAGATCCTAAATCATTAGTAGTTAAATGCCTACACCTAAGAATTGCACTGAAATGTATGTCTTTAGGCAACGACGTTCCAAGAGTTACCTGCCAATGTGAGTGCCCCAGATTCTGCTCACTCTGCTACAGCTCGGCACCCGCAGGCGGCCCCCAGCTCTGCGTCAGGCCCTGGCAGTAGTGCTGGCTGTCACGGGGGAACCTCTGCTTGGGATCTCACTAATAAGAGGAAGAAGAAATGGGTTTTACCAGCTGGCAGAGCCTTAAAGTAATCGAAGTCTGGCATTTTGGTGAGAATGAAAAGTCAGAAGGAGATGCTGGGAGAAGGGGAAAACATGTCTCTACCAGCACTCCTATCCCTGGCATCTGTATGAATGAGTAAGATTAGGAAGACATGAGTCTAACCCTGTGGTAGAGAGACAGCATCTCCGCTAGTCAACATCAACAACTCCTGGTGGGGTGCCTGGGGGAAAGGGCTGGCGAGAAGCAAAAGAAACATTAAAGGGACAATATGCACTCAACACTCCTGCCAGAGGGTAAGAGAAGTGAGGAGAAGGATTGCTGCCCAAAATACAGTGCGCACATATGCATGTGGAGGGGGAGTTTACATACATCTTGTTTACAAGCTGTAACATTATAAACTGACATTTCTGTTATTGTGGTTGTGTTTCCCCATTTATGCTCCTTTTTTCTCAGCTGCATTTTCTCTGCTTTGTGCACAAACTTAGGCCTTAGCAAAAGAGGGAAGTTTGCTGCCTGAGAGCACCAAGGGGAGCCATTTCGCTCACCTGGGGATCTACGCAAGTATGTGCGTTTGTTAATTTTAGGAGGAACCTCCTGACATCCAAACCCAGCATCCACTGCTGCCAACAGCACCTGGCAGAAGGGCTACATCCTGCGCATCCTTTGGCAGTTTTTCTGTGAAGCGGCTACAACAGAGCTACAGTACAGATGGCCCTTCATTTGGGGGTGTTTGGATCCAGACCCTCCATTTGGGTCTGTCTGAAGGGAAACTGCTTTCAAGATACACAAATATTTTGTTTTTAAAGCTATACAGACATGGCTCAACTAATTTCCCTTTTCTTCTCCAGCGCGAGTTCCACCTGTCATTCAGGTAATGCAAAGGCTTCCCCTACAGTAGCCAAAAAATTCTCTACTTCTTTCAGCTCTACATCACCACCCAAACACTAACTCTGGGGACACAGCCAAGGGGACAGGCTGTAAGGGCAGGGTACCTGTACTGAGTTTGCGTGGCAAGGTCTGGGTAGTGGCGGGGCTACAGGGGTAGTTTCTGTGAGAAGCTACCCTATGTCCAATAGAGCCAATGCCAGCCGGCTCCAAGACAGACCCGCCGCTGGCCAAGGGCGAGCCCATCAGCGACGGTTGTAGCACCTCTGTGATAACATATTTAAGAAGGGGGAGAAAAAAAACCTGCACAACTGCAGCCAGAGAGAGGAGTGAGAATACGTGAGAAAAACAACTCTGCAGACACCAAGGTCAGTGAAGAAGGAGGGGGAGGAGGTGCTCCAGGCGCCAGAGCAGAGATTCCCCTGCAGCCCGTGGTGAAGCCCATGGTGAGGCAGGCTGTCCCCCTGCAGCCCATGGAGGTCTACGGTGGAGCAGATAACCACCTGCAGCCCGTGGAGGACCCCACGCCGGAGCAGGTGGATGCCCGAAGGAAGCTGTGACCCTGTGGGAAGCCCACACTGGAGCAGGCTCCTGGCAGGACCTGTGGATCCGTGGACAGAGGAGGCCACACTGGAGCAGGTTTTCTGGCAGGACTTGTGACCCCGTGGGGGACCCATGCTGGAGCAGTCTGTTCCTGAAGGACTGCACCCCGTGGAAGGGACCCACACTGGAGCAGTTCGTGAAGAACTGTAGCCTGTGGGAAGGACTCACATTGGAGAAGTTTGTGGAGGACTGTCTCCTGTGGGAGGGACCCCACGCTGGACCAGGGGAAGAGTGTGAGAGGAGTCCTCCCCCTGAGGAGAAAGGAGCAGCAGAAACAACGTGCGATGAACTGACCACAACCCCCATTCCCCGTCCTCCTGCGCCACTGGGGAGGAGGAGGTAGAGAAATCAGGAATAAAGATGAGCCTAGGAAGAAGGGAGGGGTGGGGGGAAGGTGTTTTTAAGATTTGGTTTTATTTCTCATTATCCTACTCTGATTAGATTGGTAATAAATTAAACTAATTTCCCGAAGTCGAGTCTGTTTTGCCCATGACAGTAATTGGCGAGTGATCTCCCTGTCCTTATCTTGACCTACGAGCCTTTTGTTATGCATTTTCTCTCCCCTGTCTGGCTGAGGAGGGGGAGTGATAGAGCGGCTTGGTGGGCACCTGGTGTCCAGCCAGGGTCAACCCACCAGATCACCCCAGCAGCCTCGGGGGGCTGAAGTTCACTTGGGGACACTGAAATGAAATGCTGCTCTATGCTGGGGCTTAACCAGCCCTGTACTGGTGGATTTGAGGAGGAGCAGAAATGAGGGGCATGATGTGATATGTGAAACATACCCAGTAGGATCTATCCCCCGCAAAGGATCCAGCCACAATAAGTTCATTCAGTCTTCTTAGTCATTCAAGTACTTTCAGCATTATTTTTTAAAGATTTGTTCTACCTCCTAAAGAATTGCTTTTCGATGCAAAAGCAGAATGAGGAATACATCTTCTCTTTCCCTGCTGAATCCAACTTTGAAAAACATAATGCTTCTCATCTTAGTTCCTCCCCAAGTCAAAATAAGCCAACCAAATCCTGCAGTATACCTATCAATACAAACAAAAGATGCAGAGGTGGTTTTTTGTAGCAGAAATAAACACAGTTTAAGGAATGGTTTTCCTTTCATGACAGCTTAAGGTCCTTCAAACTTGACAGAATTGATTACTGAATCAAAGCAAAGGAAGGCAGAGAATGGAGTTTTCTTGCATACACCTGTAATGTTATACACTGCGTGCTACAGGGAAGGAAGTGAAATGCTTGAGCTATCAGTAAGGAAAACCCAGAGAGGAAAAAGAAGAAGGGATATCTTGGGATTAGCTTTAGCGTAACATCCTGCAGTATGTTTACTTTTCTTTTCTTCTCCATCTCGTATTTCTTCATGGGATCAGTCCCCAGCCCTGCAGACCCTCCCAGGAGTACAATGCCCCTTTCGTGTATTGTACGAGTGGCACTGAGAGTACGGCAGCTTCAAAACATAAAAGGAAAAAAAGAGTCTCCCTCAACGCCATCATCATTTTTAAAAAAGGCAATTGATGTCGCCTGAAGCAGCAGCTATGAAGCCCAATTATACCACATTTCATTCAAGTGTCAAAAATTGGAATAATAATAACCAACAACGAGGAGCATATATAGGAAATGATGCTGCCATGTTCTTTTGTTTTGGCCACGCGTTTTCATAAATTCATGCTTCGAGCAGACCCAGTGCCACATTCCTTCAAGGACTTTCTTGTTCGCTATTGTTTTCAGTTCTTAACAATTGGCTTCCCTGACTACTTTCCTCGTGTTGACAGTCGCTCACAGAGCCTCCATATGCTCTCACTACTTGGGTAGTCAATCATTTGTGAATTAGCTACCCAATCAAATATCTACAAGAGAGGCTGGTAGTGTTTATTCATTGCTGGTGTTTTGAGTGAGTGTATTGCTTGCAAAAGGTGTCAGATTAAACACGCAGAAATGAATTTATTCACAGAATACGGATTGCATAGTCGGAAGCAGAGAGACAAGCACTGGCCCGAGTTCACACTGGGTATCTGTTGGGTTTTTTTCCTTTGTTTTATTGTGATTTAGACCGTGCCTGAGGTAAGATGTCCCTGGACTCAGGAAGACTTCAGCCACCTGCTTACTTAAAATGGGATATTTGGAAAGAGGCCGGAATCTTGGCTGGAAGCAAGACAGCAGCTCCAGGGGCTGCCTCAGTGTGGAGGACAGAAAGGTTAAAGCAATCAAAGACATCCTGATGGCATGTCTTTCTCATCTTAGATCATGGAGGTGCATACTGCAGCCCTGCGAAACACAGTCCTCTTTGCATCAGCAATATTCCTGCATTCCCAGCTGCGTGGATGGAGCCTTCATAACCCCTTGACAAAGAACACAAGAAGCACTTGTGTGTGATGCTATGTATGATCTCAGACAAAAGCAGTCCTTCTTTTAAGATCTCCCTCAAAACACCAACACAATACTTTCCTTAGCTGTCATTTTGGGGGAATTTAAAGGCATTTTAATACTGGCCAACACAGCCTAAAACAAACAATGCCAACCTGCAGAAGAGCCAAGCTTTCATACAGCAGAGTCGTTCCAAATCAGGATTTTCATTTGCCCATCAGAGACACTGCCTAATTCAGACCTGGACACAAACCTTCACAGGGCTTAAATACACAACTCAGGTGAACTTGCCTCCTTTTATAAGAAAATGGCAAACAAGTTGAGGTAACGAGGCTGTGTTTGGTGATCTCACTTTACAGCCCTTGTTTATGCTAAAAGATGACTAACATGTATATCCACAGGGGTTCCACTGTCACCTTTACTTGACTTTAGAGATTACCACTAATCTATTTATAAGCAAAAAAAATATTTTAACTGCCAGTCCAAAGAAAATGTCACTAGTGATGAGAGAATCGAGCTGATTTCTTTTCTTCTCATGAATCATTGTCACAATAAAGGGTCTGTGTGACAACTCTGCCCTTAGAAATCATTGAAAAACCCAATTCCTTTGAAATTATGAGTTGGTTGGTCCTTATATTGATAGTACTTGGTGACGATGACAGTGATGCACAGGAAGAAACGTAACTTAGCTGCTTGTCATAGTTCTTACTTCAGCTGACTTCCAGCAGCATTTACTATTCTGTATTAATAGAAATTAAAATATTAAACACTTACTCATTAAGGTATGCAGATATGATTCACAGGGAACTAGTAAGAAAATGCTATTTTTAAGTGGAGATATTACAGTGAAGAATACTTCAAGTTAGAGCTTCCCAGAAGAAAGATAAAGTACTTGTTTATTCAGTGTCAGTTGGAATAACAAAAATTTGTTTTATTGGTAATAGTACATCAATACATATTAGGCCAATGGCAATTTTCCTAAAGTTTTCCCTTCTTCAGAATTCATGAAAGAAATTTAAAACACTCAAGGCAAATGTTCAGTACTAGGGACAGTAATGTAAAGAATCAAAGTGGAACTACCTGGATTGTACATTAAATAAAAGGCAGAGAATGAGCACTGAGTGAATTTTTATATGTTCACATTACAACAAACTAGTCAAAGATTCTGACCTCTGGCACTGGAGAAATCTTCCCAGTTTTGATATTTTCAATAAAATAATTCCCAAGAGGGCTGGAAAAAACACTCTCTCTCTCTCTCTCTCTTTTTCTTTCAATAAAATGAGACCCCATCTGTATTATGAAAAAGAATACTAATAATTTGATAGTGTTCTGAAGTAGCTTTTATAAAGCTTTTGCTTGGGATTTAATATTGCCCAGGAAGTCCATCAGATTTTCACGGCTTTGCTGGAGAAAGAAATGTGCAGCATTGAGTGTCAGCTCCTAGCTCATGCAGTCAACATCAGCAAAGGTAACGCTGAAGGTGATGTGCTCAAATCTTCTACAGCCAACCCAGGCTACAGTGGAAGGAATCTGGAGAGGAGCTAATTTCAATAATGTGGTATGGGTAGGTCCCATCTGTACACAAGAAATCGCCTGATTAGTATGAAATGTGTTCCCTACACTGAAATGACTTCAGAACACCTCTGCTTTTAGGGCCCTAACGACAGGAAGGCTTCTCAGCTGACTCCCTCTGAGCTGATTGTACACAAATATTTGAATATAGTGCGAGATTATTACTTGAAGAAAGAAAAACAAAAAAAAAAGGCAAGAGAGTCGGGCAGCAGTGTGTAATAACGAATAGGTGCACGCAGTCAAAACAATTAATGTCATTTTGCAAGGTCTTTTGGAAATATATCAACAGAGGGAACCCACAGATGGCTCCTTTTCAGTGCATTTTGGAAGGGAGTAGGATGGGCCATGGTACTGTAAATTCCAGGCTGAAAGATGAGAAGGACAAAAAAAAAAAAAAGAAAAGGAGAGAGGAAAAAAAAAGTGTTTTTTTTTTTCCTCCTGAATTTGCTCTTCACAGATAAAACAAAATAAAATAGGGCATGTACAGCCAGGGCAAAGATTGAATCAGAGGATGAATGGTCTAATGCAACAGATACACCAAGCTGACCCATAATGCCATAATGCTGGGTAGAAGACCAGAATTTTCCAGTGCTCAGCACCAATTAAGGCCAGGTTTGCAGAAAGTGTCCTTCCCAGGAGGGCCAGCGTAGCAGAAAGCATTTGGCTCCCTCTTGATGTTTGCAGAAATGTTTTCAGAAGACTTTCTTTTCCTGGCATGCTGCCCTCTTTCTATACCTGGTTATTTAAACAGGACTTTGAAAGTCCGAATTATCATCTCCCTGATTGTCAGCTTCCTATCATTAAAATGGGAATAAAAATAAACTTCTTTCATGGCCCAGGTGCAAGGAGGATAAACGCAGAGGTGCTTAACGCACAGAAACTTCACTGCTGGGGGTCAGACAAGGATATGATTTTGCATCAACAATTCTTACTTTGCTCTTGTTGTGGTGTTACCCTTCATTAAGTACTCAAACATTCAGAATAAAGCAACAATGCTCTCTGCTCTCAGAAATCCTCCATTTCCAAAATGACTGAGCAGCATTGCTCACTGAAACGGTCGCCCCTTTCAGAGATCAGTCTTGATTCCCTTCCTTCACCTTCAGTTTGCCCAGAGCTTGGTCCTGCTTTTCTCAAGCAGACAGCTGATAAGCTTGGCATGTACAACAGGATTACACGTATATGTTTCTGGGTGTGTATGTATAAATTTAAAATATGTATATATATAATATATACATATATGTGTGTACATGTTTAACCAGTGTTATTGCTGGGAAAGGATGGACAAACAGCTTGAACAAAACTCCAGTCATTTTTAAACATCAGGTAGTTGGATGTATCAGAGGGGTAGAGAACAACACTTGCTCAGTGACAGAAAATAGACTGTTTCTAGGGTTATTCTTGCCCTCATTGGCTCCATGTACGTAATGATGACCCAGTGTATTGTAACTCACAGCAACGCTGGCAGACAGCAAACATTGTCGGAAGCCATGCCAAGAGGAGAAAAGATTGTTCTTTTGCTCTTATATTTTCAAGTACAGTCTTGCATTTGCCTTATTTATCGCTAGTCAGTTGAAGGGACAGAAGAGGTGAATTTACCAGATACAGCTATCCTGTTAGCTCTCTCGTTGCCTTTTCCTATAAAACATTCACAAACCTTTTTTAAAAAGTGGCCATTTCCAAGTCACAGAAAGGTCAGGAGGCTGTCGGTGAAGTTCTGCGGTATCTCCCAGCTCTGGCAAGACACCACTTCAGGTCTGAGTAAGCCTCATGCACAAAAGAAAGCCATGTTGTACATGGTGTGGGCTCACCAGCCAGCCAACGGGTGGTGGTCCTCAGTGGGCCCAGGGAGGAGAGCAAAGATGACAAGTTCTGTGGAAGATCTGAAGAGCTAATGAGATACCCCGTAGGTGTGTCGTGTAGGTTTGGGGTTCAATACTGTGAATGCTACACTGGGAAAAAGCTGCTAAGGAAAAGCATAGATAAACAGTATCATTTCCATCTTTTAGGGACAAGAATAAGTGGAATTATTTCATCATGTAAGTCACAACCACAAAGGGCTTTCCACCATACCAATTCCCTGTAAAAATATTTGAAGACTTGTGCACATCTGAAGGAAGGACTCAGAATAAAAGAAGGATCCTCCTCTGTATTTTAACAATGACTTCTGAAGAGCACTTACCATGTTTTACTTTAGAAGTACATTTCTGCATGCATACAGGTGTAAGAATTTTCATCAAGTTTGGAGAGAAAAGGCGAAAGCTTTTAACATTAGTCAAGGACACAGAGCGGTTAAAGTGATATTTCTTTCCCCCTGCTTTAACCAATTACTCCTGCACTCCTGTGTATGATTTCAGACTACTCTGTTTCAGGAGAAGCCTGGGAAGAGCCCTTCGCTGAGGAGGCAATATATATTTTCAGCATTTGATAATCTATTTTCTTAACAGCTTGGTAAGCAAACTGTGCTCCTTATCCAGAGCCTGGTAGATATGGTGCAAAAAAGTTATTTCTGCTCCTACACTGACAAACAGCCTACGTGGTGTGTGGTGCCCGCCTCTGATTCTGTTATGGGTAGCCTTCTCATCAGAAAGTTTAACTTTCTTTAGGACACCTCACACAGCATCGTCTTGTCAGTGAAAAGTTTTAGCGTTTTCCAATACCTGAGAGTGCTGCTTTAACTTCTGTTTAGAAAATAACCCTGTGGCTTTTGTGGTGTCTATCACGTACCAATCCATAGCTTCTCCTCTGGCCTTAAACAGATGAGCATCACAATCCTTCCCTTCCTTTCCCCTGTCTAATTAACATGAGGTTTTGGATTAGGTTCTTTTCCCTACCCAGATGATGATATTCAAGCTGAACTATGAGCTCCTTCAGTCACTCTTCTTCCACTTCAGCACTCTCCACCCATCTTCTGCAGTATCACATATGACCACCTATTACATTTTGCTTCATGCCTCCTCTCCACTGTGTCTGAGGGGCTGAGCCTGGGGAGGTGCTAAGGGGGAAAGGCTCCTGCTGCTCACAGATGGTCAGGCAAAGCTAATGAAGAATCAGACAGTTCCTTGTTCTACAGCTCCACCATCTCCAGGTCTTAACCACACCATGTAGTGCTTTTCACTGAGCGCAGGGCATTGAGGGATTGGGTTTTCATGTTGCCAGACATACTGTTCTCCCATAAGCCAACCCACACCTTATCTAGTATTTTACACTGGATGAATAGACTCTGTAGTCTACTCTGTAGTCCTCAGCAGGAGGTTTTCCTCCAGGACGTCAGGGCATACCTGGAAATGGAAACTACTGGCAAGAGAAGGTTGCAAGAGGCCTTAGCGTAAGTCATGAAGTAGGGTCCCAGCCTTGCTAACCACCAGGACCTTCTCCTAGCTTTCTACCCTGGTAGTTGGGCTCCTGTGGACCTTAACTTCAGTCCTACTGCATCTGTACTCGTAATTAAAAATGAGCAAACCTATTCCAGGCACCTCTCTCTCAGCCTTGGTTTTATGTCCAAAGCCAGACCAGGGCAAAAAACCCTGATCAGTTTTTTGCCAAATCACCATTCGGAACAAGGACTTGGAACGATTTTGGATTTCCTGTTAAACCCAAATCTTGACGTGAACTTTGCACAGATTTTCTAGGTTTCTCAAACTCAAAAATAAAAAAGTGATCATCTCACAATGGACTGACTTTACAGCAGTTTCCCTTAACTAGCACCAGTTTTATAGTGAACTTAATGAATAGCTAACCTAGATGACAGAATGAGGGCAAGAGGGTCATGGGGAAGATAAAAGATGGTCAGAAAACAACAAATATGGAGTGAAGAAAGACAGACGCAGAATGAAGGAAAATACTCAGAAGTCTTAAGAGACAGAATGTTGATAGGAATTGCAATCATAGCTAGAAGTGCTCATGTGTTACCTCATTTGGGTCAAGTGGGCCAATATCTCTCTCAACTGTCATATTTTTTCAAGATTAAGGCAAGGAAAGCTTTGTTTTTTCTTTCTTGTTCTGTGGTGCATTTTTTCTTTTCAGGAAGTTCGGTGGTTTGGTTTTTGTTCTGTTTTGGTTTTTTATTACCTTGATCTTGCTTTCCCCATTCCCCATTTGGTCACTGTTTGAACAGGAATGAATTCCCAGTCTCCAAAGCCCATATGTGATTTCTATGGAGTGATCCCAAATTACCTAATCTCAGCTCATATGCCAGTGCGCATTCACAGTTTAACATCTTTTTTTCCTTGGAATTGGGCACAGAAACTGCTAGTTGGCTCAGATGTAAAAAAAAATACCCAAAACACTGAGGCCAAACCCTGCACAATAAGTCTACATATGTGGTTGGGTACTAACAAGCAAGAAAGAAAATGATCTATTTAAAGACTCACTTCTGATTTAGGCATTGCTTTGAAGCAGTGCGAGTAGCCAGCAGAGTCTGGTCTCCATCACAATTTTTCAAATATAAAAATTAAAAAATGATGATAATTATGCATTCTGAAAGCTGGATGGGGCCATGCTACACTGAAGCATATTTTCCAATGTAATTAAGGCTTTCAGCTGATTCCTTCCGACTGCAATTGTTATTTCAAATGTGAATTAATAAATCATGTCCATCTAGTTAAGAATTAAAATCAGTCTCAAGTATTCCTGCTTAGACCAGCAAACTTAAAGAGAGGGAGGGATGAATGCTCCCAAGAAATTCTCGGTGGGGAAAAGAAGAAAAGAAAAAATAAGAAAAAGAAAGGCTCTCGTCTTATTTAGGGTTTTCCAGGCATCTAAGAAACACACAGGATGAAGTTACATGACTTACACATATGGAGGCATTTTTCTAGCTTTATACCAAAACAATATGCAAATGGTCTACCCCTACTTTCACTCATGACTGGCTGCAAATACAAAATTCAAGCTGAATAATGTTAACTGCCCACATACTCTGCTCTAAAGGATCCTCAAGGGCTTCTGGTCTCTTGTGGTATACACAAAGCACTTTAGCTATCACAGTGAATTAGTGTAAGGCCTGGTAATGCACCTTTAAGTATGTGAGCCCTTTTAAGGCACTTAGAGGTCAAGTCTGTGGCTATATAAAGTACAACCTTTCGAACATTTATTTTCACTTGCCCATCTAGAGGCTCGGATGGCACGCAAAGGCGGTGTTTAATTTCATAAGAGCCCTTCAGATTCCAAATTGTCAGAGTCACCAACTGGCTCTGATAGCCAACCGAAGTTTACAGTAATGTAATAAAGCAAGGTAAATATTGGCAATCAGGCAGCGACTGCTAAGCGTGACTGCTTGTTTCAGAAGTAATTGTCATTGTGAAAGAAAGTTGTCATTTTGCAAGTGGACCTCTAAAGAGCAAGGCACAAGGCAGAGCAAGTCCAGATGGGCCTCTTCCCTGGAACATAAACACAGACACTGTTCAGCCCCTTCCACATTTCTCAGCTATCCCAGGCCAAGAACAGTAGCTCCTGATATGTCATCGATCAAAAATTCCCTTTGAGTAAAGGACTTCCAATGCAAACATTAAGTGGTTCTACAGACATTCCAACAAAGAGATACTCAAGCAGAAGTTGTCTAAAATAAAACGGGACCCCAAGAAGGACTTGTAGATATAAAAGTTAAAGAGATGCTACACTATTTCCTCAGTCACCAAAGCAATGAGGTAGAGCAGCATGTAAAAAAAGGCATTATTTTTTCACAGACCCACTTATAAATGAGCATGGCTTTGCCCTGAATATTTAAGTGCTTTTTTTCTCTGAGAGCAAAAATCAAGTGTGAAAGGCACAGGATGTCACTGCTGTGAGATAACAAGAGCTGCCATGTGCATGCCTGGAGACACCTGAGCTTCCAGAGCTGGACAGCTCTGCAGCGCTGCCAGGCCAGCTCCGCTCCTGGCACCAAAACGCTGTCTTTTCCTATTCTGCTGGGAGGTCCCTGGGTCCTTCAGAGTACACACCTGATTTGCTCCAAACACCACCCCACCCGGTCCGCCTGCAGGGCCTTCCCCTCTAACATTGGTCCCTTGTGTTGTTTATTCAGGAAGTGATTTGGGTTTGCCTTCAGTCAGTCCTGGATGGCTAGCAATTAAAAAAAAAAAAAAAAAAGAAAAAAAGGAGAGAGAGCACACTTTGTATTTGTGACTTATTGGTATATGAGCAGAAACAGTCATATAAACAACTGTTTAACAGAGGTCAGTTGTTACTTTTGTGTGCAGTTGCAACAATGCTAAAGCCAAAGCAACAACTTGCTGGGCAGCACGCATTTATGGTGCAGGTTTGCATGTATGTGCAATAGGTACAAGAGCAATATCTGCCTCTCATGTATTTTTCAGTGCATCTCAGTCTCTTCTCTTTATTTAGTCCATGTTATTTAACTCACACTTACATGGAACAGGACTAAAAGGCAGATGAAGAGTTAGGAATCTGGTCTTACTGGTCTGGATATTCATAATACAAATGAACAAATAATGCAACAAATAACACTCAAGAGAGGATGTTTGTTGGTTAATGTCATGTACACGGTTATTGTGTGGTGATACTAATCAGTGTCTTACAGCTTTCGTATAGACTTCTGAGCCGCTTCATCACACGGTAGGTGCCTGGCTAGGAGATCTTGCCATTTTGAAGTTTTGATCATTACTGGATGCTTGTCCTTGCCCTGAAAGCTCCCTGTGTCAAGCAAGATTTCTGTTACTTGCTGATTTTGTAGGATGAGGCTTGCTGTGAAAGCCACACTGTTCTCTCAGCACTTCAGTGCTCCCACTACCAGCTTAAACCAAAGCAGGTAAAAGAGGGAGAAAACTCAAAATAAGTTGCATCATTTATCCAGCTGCTCTGGGGAGAAATATTGAGATTTAAGTTGACACACCACTTGCTTGACATCTGGGAATGGGTGGGTACAAGAGATGTTCAGAGAGCCAACTTCCAGCACTGGGCAGGGATCACTCTCTGGGACTGATCCAAGAGAGATCATGCTGCCCCAACAAGGGTCTCTTATTATTTGGTTCTTATTTCAGAGGAAGCAAAACTTCCCCTGCGGCTCCTTACAGTATTTTTAGGGTAGGAAAGGCAGCAGCGGGCTGGCTTAGTGCAATGGAGCAAGAAGAGGCAGCGATGTCCCCTTCCCTCCTCTCCTGCTCCTTAGTTCTCTTACGGCTTTTCCACCTACCTGCAAATAAAACCACTCTCCCAAAGTTACTTGAAAGGCTGATGTGAGGACGCTCAGTACCCTTGCATAGTTAAACAGTTATTCAGTTTGCTGAGTGCCACTGCTGTCAAGGACAAGAAATATATTCACGACTCCATTCACTGGCTTTAACAGTATGAGTTTGTTTCATGTCAAGAAGCCCTACAAAAAAATGTTGCAGGGGAGGACAGTGGAAGAAATGCATTTAAATCAAGAGGGGAGAAAAACTGTTGCACCCTCACCCTTCTTGTTCAAGATAATGCCCGGTGGAACCTGGAAAGTGTCACAACACCACATTGAATAACAGTGGTCAGATCAGTCCCTAGTTAGCACAGATGCCAGTAACCACTGAAAGATAGTGCTGCAAATACACAAAAGCTTATACTACTAAACAGAGAGAGTGAACTTCCATTTGCAAAACTCGTGAAGACAAATATCCCATCAGCTCGTGGCAGTGCTTGTCCCTCCCTTGCAGCAGTAAGCCACAATATTCACTTTCTGCCGTGGCTTCCTCTCCCAGGCAGCCATGCCAAGCCTCGAGCAACAGCATAATGACATTAATTTTCCAGGCATGCTGATGACAGCTCTGTGAAGGCTGGAATTTGAGTAATGCAGGTCGCACTGCCATTGTCCTGTCTCAGTGCAAAGGGGTCAGCCTGCAAGCAGACTCCAGTAGCTTGCTTTATGTGCAAGGCACACAGCTTGGACCAAAGCGCACCCCATCAAAACCCAGCAGAAAAGAAACGATACACTGCAGAAAACAAGGCCGTTTTCTGGAACTGATAAAAGGTGTCATAACTGACTAGTGCCAACATGTCCGTAACACAAGAATAGGATAGTTGTTGTCCACGCTGCAGCTCACAGTTGATAGTTGTGAGATTGCCTGGCTTATGCAGGAATGAATGTTTCGGTTTAGCCCAGGCATGTTTTGCAGCAGAGCTCACTGAGCTGCTGACCTTCCCAGGCAACCTCTGTAACAAACTGACCAATAGGTATCTGGCTGATGGACAAAAATAGTCACATATTCTTCCCTATCTCCACTTTTCCCCTTATCCCATTCCAAGCTACATGTAAGATTTCTACCTAATATAGCCTCCCGGTAACTCGCTGTAGTCTGTCATCGCTTACAAAATGCATATGAGACACTTTGTTGATCTTTCCCGTTCAGAGTTCAAACCCCCCTGCTAACAGCAACACTGTCCAGAGCAATTGCTAATCCTCCGAGTTAAACCTGCAACACTCGAGTATGGCCAATTAAGCTGCAGATAACTGCCTGCCCAACAGAAAGGAGAGATTCAGCCCAAAACTCACTGATCATATAGAACTGGTGAGCAATGAAAACTCTAAAAAACAGCAACTTTTTTTCTTTTTTTGCTTTAAGGCCCCCCCCACACACACAGTATGAGCAATACCTTCAGCTTCCTCCCACAGCCGTATCACAGGGGTTAAACAAAGCGCTGGCAAACAGCAGGGGCAAACAGCAGCTCCCCTCAGCCTGAGCCGAGAGCTCAGAGGTGCGCACAGCAATATTTGAGCAGCGCAGGTTCAGCTGGTGGAGTAGAGCGTGGGCTCCCTCAGCTCAGGACTACCTGGGATAACTTCTGTACCCCTGCAGAAGGGGAAAGCAGGATTGCAGCAGGACAGTGATGCATTGGCGACGGCAACATGGAACTTGAAGCAGACCTGTCCTCGGCAGGCATCTATTGAGGCAGTGTACTTTATTTGTCCTCCTCCCTTGTTTCACTTCCAGCTTTCCTCACGCCCAAGGTGTACCTTGCCAGCTTCCGCCAGCCTGCCCCAGCTCCCTGACACCTAAGTCTCACTGTTAGGTGTGTCATCCATGTGCTTGGTCATTACAGCTGCTATTGATTCTAGCAGCAGATAGCTACAGCACAGAAGAGAGATATGTGCAAGGGTTAGCTGATTGCCGTCTTCTAGAAAGGGATACTTTAGCCCCTGAAGACACTGCACTCAAGACTGCTCAGCTACTGCTTCGAATCCTGAGCAGATGCTCTACGAAAGGGAAAAAGTCTCCAATTTTTAGAGAAATGTGCCTGCCTCTCTCTGAAAACCTGGCCTGCAGTAATTAATGACAACATGGCACTGCATGGGATTTGAAGGTTTGAAGTTTAGCCAAATAAAGACATTCTTGGCTTTATCGTAACCATTTAAGAGCTACCAGGTTTATCTTCCCATGCAAGGTAAAGAGTGATTTCAAGAGCCATATATAAAGTAGGCCAAAAAAAGTGTTACAGCTAGGATTTTCACAGTTCTCAATATACGTGACAAATCAACATGAATTGCTGGTAGCTGATATTTGTTATAGTTAATCATTCAGTTGGTTCTTCCTTGACTGACTCTTCCATTGCTGTATAAGCCATTCCAAAGTAGTTCCCCATTCTGCCATCCGAAGGTGAGACATGTCCCAGTGTCCCCTTCAAAGTGATGATTAGCTCCAACTAACATAAATGCTATGAAACAGAAGCTTCAAGAGAAGCAATACACCAGTTGTCTTCCCAGTTCTTCTACAGGGATCAGAGAATAAGAGACTTAACAGTTTCTAAGGGTCTCTGTAGTGATGTTTTAAGGAGGTGAGAACAAATATGTGACCTAAGATCCAGCCAGGAAACAGCTGTGGAAGAGAAGCAATGCCAGCACTGGAGAAGAACAAGTTAATCATTATCTGGAGACCGTCTTTTTTAAAAGGAAATATAAGTCATGAAACTCAGCATTTGTTAGCACAACCAGTGAAGCCAAAAGTGTTGGCTCCTTTCTAGGCACCTATTCACCACAAAACCCTAAGGTCTTCCTGCCTTATCTAGGGAAGGTTAGCTTAGGGAAAATGCAAGTGAGCAAGTGCAGATGGAGCTCTTATCCCCACATCACACAAAACCCTTCAAACAAATCTACGAGGGTTGGTTCGTTTCCAATCGCTGTAAATCAAGCAACACGGATTAGTTTGCAAACCTCATCATGAATGGAACCCTACAGGGCTCACACAGCTCTAATTTTAACCTGCGCCCCCATACTCTGTGCAAACACATATATCCATGAAACAGAATAGCATCCATATCCAAGACTGCCTATTTGTTCATTGCCAAGAAGTAGATTAGAGTTCAATTCATTCTGATTAAAGGATTGGACTGATGTGTGAGCCAATCTTGATTTTTGCCCAATACCACTCAATCACTGTTCACACACTGGCCCAAGTGGATCCTGGCTTTTGTGTAGGCATAAAAATGGTCTCCTCCTGTTTTCAGTGTGTACTCAAATGGAGGCGACCACAGCACTCGGCCATCAGGCATGGATGGATCATTTCTGGCATGTATCCATAGAAAAATGGTCTGTCCAAAGGGGACTCTGGCCACAGCAAACACACTTGCTGTCTGGCGGAAAATGAACCCACTGTGTGAAGCGCTCCCTGCACCTTCTGCACAGATAGCACACCCACTACCCACCCGCAACAATCTCCACAGTTGAACCTGCTGGAGAAAAGGGCTTTTTCCACCCTGCCTGCCTCCACGCAGGCCCCAGCCACTCGCAACACCCAAGGGGAACTCACAGAAAACAAAGCTGTCACCATGCCCTTGTGTGCCTCCACACCAAAATAAAAGAGTCCTCTTCTGCCATCCATACTAGAAGAAAGGATGTGAACCTGGGAGCTACTTTCAGTAGCAGTGCCAACCAAAATACTCCAGAGGTAATTTAAAAATATCTTCTCAATATATCCAACAGGAGTAGGCTGTGTCTGAGCTGCTGTATTTCCCTCCTCTCTGCAACGGCCACCTGGGATATGAACCAGCATGCACTTCCTAAGCTCCAGGGGTGGCATTTGCAGCCTGCCACAAAGGTGCCCAGGACATCTCACATCTGATGCAGCTCCCTCCTGTGCTTTGTTCAATGGGACAGGCAGGACGCATCGCCATCCCCCTCCTGCTGCCCGCACCATCAGTGCTGCATGTGCAGGCACACTGCGTGGGGAAGTAGTGTAGGTGAAACAAATTCAACAGGATGGGAGAAAATGGCAACTCAGAATTGAAAGAAAGGCCATTGCTTGAAGCTGTGTGAACTCCCCAGCTCCTGAGGAGAGTGGAAAACAGGAAACACAGGCTCGGTTTCCAGAAATTCATATCCACAAAAATAAAACACAAAGTGACTCAGAAGAGCGTGTTTTCATACACATGCATACTGTGTATTACCCTTCTGCCAATAATGGGAGTGAACAAAAAGGCACAAATACCAGGTTCGTATTCCGCGCACAGAGAGTGGCAATCCTCCCCGGCACAGCCCTTGCCATCAGCAGCCATGCGTCACTCCTGCCATTGAAGGAGCAGGTGCCCCCTTGAGGCGGCATTAGTTTGGTCTCCACGTTTTATGTCAGCAGTCATCTTTTTTCATATTCCCTTATTGCTATTTTACTCACTTGTTCTCTTGTCTTTGTTCACATAATTATATTTTGCTTTTCTTTCTCCCACTCACTCTTGACCTCCCTTACATGTCTCACAAGTAGCTAGGTGTTTACGTGATGTGGCCAAGCATGGTCTTAATCAGAAAAAAAGGGGGTGATGTGGAGAGCAGCAAGATTTCAAAGAGGTGCTATATCTCACTCTTTCTACAGACCCAGAAGTCAATCGAGAAGAACACAGCCTTTCTTTGAACAGACCCACTTGTTGTATACGAAATCACTCAATGTGGCACAGACCTCTAAGTTCAGAGATGCTACAGGCATGTACATCTGTACGAGCCACATATAAAAGACTGTAAAAAAAAAAGTTCTATTTATCATGATAATCACGGCCAGCACTGCATCGCATGGCCTTTATAGCAGCTTTATAAAGACAAAGCCTTCCTCAGCGAATGTTTCTTCTAAGTCCAAGAAGCAGGAAGCAAGCAATAGCTGGTGAAGTTTGCCATAGGTCCCTAACATTTATGTGTACTGTTGTTCTTTTTCCCAGCCTTTCTTGCTAGTTTTGGAGAGCCGAAATTGTGGGCTGTTTTCTGGCTGAATCCATTTACGATTCCTCATTAGACGGTATTAGCACAAACAGAGTTTCTGGGAACAATGGCAGAAGAAGGGAAGTTTCATCAGGGTGGGTATAACAATTAGCCTAAAACAGTGCTAGCCTCAAGCCTTGTCAACAATGTACTTGAAGGTCTGAAAAGAGATGGATGTTCCGAGAAGCCTGTAATTTTGACTTTTCTTCCTTCTTCCTGACCCAGTGAATCATCTGTAATACCTCTTCTCATACAGCCATGTCCAGTGACTATGTCTGTTACATTAGCACATCATCTTTCTCAGTAAGGAGGACAGAGAGGGTAGAGATGAAAAGGCTGTTTTGGACCCATTCATTATAACTGTGTTTTCTAAGGCAATACATGAAACCTGCCACTGTCTCTCCTGTAATTTCCCTCCCCCTTTTCTGTTTTTTTTTGGTTGCATATCATGACCAAGAGGCTGGATCCTCATGCACTAAGGAAATATTAATTCCTTTGCTGTTGCATCTAAAAGCTAAGATGACGAATTTCTGTGTCATGCTACATTATACGGGGATAAAGGAACAAAAGGGTGAAGGACAGTGGCTGCATGGTGTCTTAATCAGATGCAGATCAGCCTAAGAGCATCAGACCATCAAATCCCTGCTCTGCAGCAATCGTGCACCTTTAGTCAGGCTCTGAATGGGCTGAGATAGATTCGGGGCTTTATTGAAAGATCATACAGGATGACTGCAAAATCCCATTACTTGTTGATTAAGTATTGATTGCCTCGGTATTAACAAGCCAGCTAATATGAAGTGACCTCTGAGGCCACTGGTTGGAGGAAAAAAAAAGACAATTTACTAAAACAGGCAGGCAGATGAATAAGAGGGCTAGATCTGCTCTTGGCTTTTAGCTTCGGTTAAAATGTCACACTCGATAGTGCAGATCAATGCCCACTTTATTTCCTTGCAGCCGTCTTATTACCATCATGAGGCTGCCTCCTTTGATGCTTTTTAATGACCCTCTGAACCGCGTGCTCTGCTTACCCACTGCCTTTGACTAAAAGGAAAGGAAAAGCTTTTTTTTTCCCCTCGCTGGTGATGGAGTGGCTGAGAACGTGACATTGTGCCAGTATAAGTGGAGCAATGAGGTTTCTCGGGTCACCGGTGCTGCGACTCTGCTCTTTCACTCGGTTTCTAGCTTTTCTTTCTTTCTTTTCTAGATTTCAAAAAGTCTTGCTCCTTTTCATAACTTCAAAACTGGTGAGATATTAAGAGACCACCTACCGACAACTTCTGTCCAACACTCTTATTTGTGTTTTTAAGTGCAATAAGTTTAGCAGCTCGTTACATTAATTCTCCTGAAAAGCACCTCACCCAATTATTTTGAATCTAACTTTTTTTTCTTGTTGCCACTTGCAAATATAAGAATTATTTTTGATGGTGAATAAAGAGCACTGGGGGATACAGTTTGAGTCTCCTGAATCAAAATTGGACCATATTAAGAATCCTGAAAGCTCTGAGACTTTCCTCTTCAACACATACACAGTCTTTTAATCTAAGCCTATGTATTGAGTCAAACATAAACTACACATTAAAAGGAAGACAACAATTCTTGTATTCAAAATGCTGCAATTCTGTAAAGCATTTACATAAGCATATTTAGTTCCCGTTTTATAGATTAGCCTGCCAATAATTCAATGTTTTGAAGAAGCAGACAAATGCTATACAGAATAGAGATGATTCCATACCTATCAGGAAAAGACATAAAGGGTATTTGAAACTCCTGGAGAAATTAAGGACATAGGGAAGAGAAGGTGAGTTAGGGAAACAGCTATTCCGACAGCAAAGATTTTCTTCTGCTTGTGAAAGCCTGTAAAGCTTGTGAGCCAAAGCTGAATGGATGTTAATGTAGAAATCTTGTGCACATATTTGTAGGCTGGAGACTTGAGGGGGGGGCAGAAAAATGAAGTGGAAGGCAAAAAAGGGATGACTGAAAATATCACATCTCTAGCATAGGCCTTAGTTTTAAACAAATAGCAAGAGCAGTGGCAACTTCTGCCTTGGAAGTAACCAGTGGGAAGCATTGTGGTAGCAGTATTGTCTGATGACTTAACAACTGCTGGCCTCATCCAAAATCACCGAAAAGCTTCCCACCAATTTCAGCAGACTGTGGTACTTAGAATGTAAATATAAAAATCTCCTATTTGTTCAGCAGTAACAAAATGACGTAATTCACATGCCTCATCTCTTTAATTTCTCTCTCTCCTCCCTTGCACTCCTACCACTCTTCCTTTTCTGTGGTTTTGTGGTAGAAACATATACAAGAAAAATAATAAGCAACATCAGGAGACTCTTTTGGGAGCATGCAGAAGTTTTGGTAGTATGCAAAGCCACGCTCACCCTCAACTGAATCAGCCACAAATGCAGAATCTGGCTTCTTATTTCCTCCTTTCCCTCCTTTCCTCTTCAACGTGATGCTCTTAAAAATCAGAATCATGGGGGTAATCTTTGGAGTGTGAGACCTTGATGGAATGACTTAGATTATTGCTGTATTACTATTATTTATATAGTGCCATAAATGTGCATGATGCTTAGCAGAATAAAAGACACCACCTCCTGCACCAAACTGCGCAGAACCCTGGCTAATGCAGATGGATAGTTTCAAACACACACACGCGCGCACACACACAGGCATGCACACCCCTCTGCTAGCTCATTTGCGAAGGGGTCCAGCGCTTAGGGAGCTTGCTACTTTTTTTCAAATTAGTCAAGAAAAGTTCCTCCTTAAACTGTAAGCCCAGCTTGAAGGCTGTTGGCCAAACGGAGGCGTGTAGGGGCTCAGATCTGGAGCAAAGCCTAACAGGCTTGTCCATGAACGTATGCCTCTCCAGCATACTGCTTGCTGCAGCTCTAATTATAAATTACCCCTGTAGATACACAGGGGTTCTAGTGAATTAAGCAAAAAATTTAGACTGGCTGATAGGAAAACATGTTTTTGCACAGCATTCCCAATAAGAAATTATACACTTGTTATGCATTACAGTCTGTGCTCAAAATGCTGTTTCAGCATTCTGGGTATTAAAAAAGGAATCTTATGTGGTCTTGTGGTGAAAGACTGTGAAGGATTATTTAAAGTAAACTGTAGGGAAATATAAAACAAACCCAGTTAATTTATCATAACAGTGAAGATGCATAAATAAGATGTTCATGAACAACAAGGACAGTTTACCTATTATTCCAAAGAATTCATGTTTTCAGGAGAAAAATGTTTACTTTAAAGAAAAATGATACCAGTTTTGCTCAGCTCAACAATCTAAAAGTTTGTATGGGAAGCTGCCTGAAAATCTTAGTTCGATGTACTTTTCAGTATTTCTAATTATAATCAAGACCTCTTAAGTCTAGTGACAGCAGTGCGCATCTTTTGAAAATATCTGCATTAGATCAAAGACAGAAACGGGTGCCCAGCTAGCTTTGAGAAGGTGCAGTCCATGAAAGGAAACACATTAGGACAAGAACCTCAAGCAACAAGAATCAGCCAACATTCATTGTCTTTATTAGTGTCGGTGCAACTCAGCACAGATGAAGTACTAGCTAATTACACATAATTTGTATAGATCTCTAAAACAATATTGAACAAGTGATACCCCGTCTTCTACACTAAGCTTCCTCGATGCCAGTATTGCAAATGATGTTAAACCCAACAATCAGTGCCTCAATACCAGCTGGATACTACATCACTTTGCTTTTCACGATTCAGCCAATTTCCAAAAGTGGAAATCCTAAAAGCACTTAAAGAAGTTTGAACCAATACACGACTGTGGACACCGGCCTTCATTTTTATGAGCACACTTTATAGCAGAACTGCCCAAAGCCCGGCTCTGGCTTATTGGGATTTATGTGAAGGTGGTGCTGTTCTTGGTTTTCCAAATGGTATCTGCAGCCTGATATTCTTTCTTCCACGTCAGCTGTCCAAGAGGTCACACCTCTTTCCAGCAGGTATGGCCCTAGTCATGGTGAGCTATGCACTTGCCCCCTTCTTAGCAATTTGCTGAACCCAGGACTAAAGATGAACTACAATAAACTCCAGAGGGTCAACGTGCAGCATTCTGGTCTTCTACGCTACAAACAGCATGAACAGCACATCAAAGCTAGGCAACTCTTGTAGCACAGTGTTATTTTACCTGCATGTCATTCAATTCATTGCCTTTAAAACAATGAGCTTTTCCAATCGTTGCTCATTTAATAACACATGCTGTACTCCTTCCTTATGAACTTTTTCTCTGACTTGTTAACTTAGACTGCGAGTTCTGCATGGAAGGGTCAGAGTTTTATTTTGCATTTGTGATATTTAACAGCACGCCACCCTGATTCGTTTAGAGTCCATACATACTACAACACAAGTAAAAAAAGGAGATGGGAAGCAAAAAGTTTGTCTTCAAAACTTTATGGCCAGCAGGATTGCTCCAAGTTAGTAGGCTATCGAGATGAAGTGGGGTACCTGACTGCTCACAAGGTTGCTGTTTCAGGCCACATTCATACTCACACGAATCTCATTATGTTGGTTTATGATTTCTTTCCAACTGAAAACCCGCTTTCTTAGCCACACAGGCTAGGGAATTACTCGATTTGAACCAAAGGGGGCATTCAGAAACAGGAAAGCACGGTCACGAAAAAAGCCCCAGCATACCAAACTGCTCATGAGACAGTCCAAATCCACCCTGTAACAGCTCGGTTTCTTCCGAAAGAGAGGAAGCGCATGTTTTCATGCGCATCCTGTGCTGCTCTCCACGAAGGGAGACATAATCTTTGGACGATTATATGTTTTTATAATTCAGGTAGCACTTCTGCACTAGGGTGTGTGACAGACATTCTCAAACACACCAGCTGGACAGCCAGATAGATAGATAGAATAGATAGATCATATTTCAGTAAAATGGCCGCCTCCTCAGGAATGCCAATTGTAATTTAAAAAATGGTGACAAGTGCTTCTTAGCCTGTGAACTTTCATATTGCTGGGCTGAGTGAAATGGGTGCAGTTTTCCTTTAAATTTTGCTAGTAATGATATGGTATACAAAGTGACAGACTACAGGGTTTGGGTTGAATGCTAACATTGTTCTTTTTCCCTTTTAAAGGTCATGTGCAAGAAAACCTCTCTAGTTAAATCTACCCATTTAAAATCACCATTAGGTCACAAAAAGCAGCCTCAACATGCTAAGAGGCTTCATTTGAAAATACATGCCAGGGTCTAGCTTCTATAGATCTGCTTTATGAAGTGATACTTTGGAAGGTATGCTCCAGTGCTCTGTTACAAAATCTTTGATTTGCTTTTGATACCTATTTTCACCCTTTCAGATGCGACCAGATTTCCCTGCATATCACATTTTTAATAAGAAAGGAAACAAGCAGGTGTTGATGTGTGGCATATAACTGCAACAATTCCAACTACATTTGTCTAATGGGGATGAATATCACTTTTCAGCAAGGTATACACTGAGGTATAATGAAAATAGGACTGAAACCCCCTCCTGAATTGAGATCCTATCACCTATAAATTTAAGTTTCACTTTAATTTGTTACAGGACACTGTTGAAAAGTAACAGCATTTAGAGATTACTGAGCAGATGCTAATGTGGTTCAAACAGACAATATTAATAATCTTGATATTACTTAATAACACATGTTTTCCCTTCAAAGACTTTTACTGCAGAGCAAAAAGCACGCTGAAATACTGATAGGGATTTCACTTGCAATGCAGATGGCACATTCACCCAAAGCGCCGGGGGAGAGAGCTCTCCGGCGCAATAGTCAGCTGCATGAGCTACACAGCACTGGATACATGGCTATCTCGTGTCTGAGTGAAACCTAAAGCATTGACATTGTTGCTAATTAAGAAATAAATTGTTTTTTACTTCCCACCATTCTTTTACACAAAATATTTTAAGAACAGTAGCAATTTCACAGAATAAATATATGAAAAACCCCACCGTTTCTTCCAAGGAAGTTGCAAGTGTTCTGTCACTAGCAGAAAATATATCACATTTGATAAATCACCGTGTTCTCAGTCTTCAACACTTACTTCAACCTAGATGCAATATGCAAGAGCTCAGGAAAGAAGAGCTAGACAGACAGCAGATCCCCTAATCTAAGGAGTAAAAAAAAAAAAAAACTTCATTGGGTCCTTGGGAACAGAAATTCCATGTTGAGACAACTGCTTTGCATTTCCAAATGAAATAATATTAAATACTTTGGTGTAGTACGGCTGGGTTGGCTGGTGCTGATTTTACTTATGCTAAGCAGTGATTTACTTTGGAAGTAGTCAAATTTTTTCCAAGAGGTTTGCTGATGTGTGGATGTCACATACTGTCCCGTAATAAAGAGCACATTTTCTGCAATTTTGTAAGAATCAAAATTCATAACACTTTATATTCAAAAGGTTTTTAATTAAGTGCCACATTATTGCTACTTGCATTGCTTTCTCATTATGGACGAAACTTTCAAATGAGCTCACAGACATATTTTCAAGTGCTCAGTATTCTCTAGATTTTAAAAAGAGCTCAGCTCCTATTTTAGCACCTAAAAGAAGAGCTAGTGTTTCAGCAGTGATCTCTGTTAATAAACCTGTCCTACACATCTGAAATAACAGCAAGCATACACATCACTCTATATATTCTAAACACCTTTTAATACAGCCTCCTGGAAAGTGGTATAGTGGGATGACCATGCCTTTCACCGTTAAAATATTTGAAAAGCTCAGCTATTTCATTGGACTTGTAGGCTTGAAAAAACAATTCTATGAAAAAAGCTCTTCAGCTTCAATTGGTGATTATTAAAACTTTAAAAAAACCACATCCTACAGAAAACAATTAACAACATCTGAAGATTCCTCTGCCTGCCTAGATGCCTTAATCCGGATGGTTAATTATAAATTAAATTTATCACATACGTGCAAAAAATATACATATAGTCACCCAACAATTTGAGATAATGCAAGCATGAAGGGAAAGACTTCTGTAAAGACGACTGTGTGAAAAGTAAAAGGATTAGCTTCAAATGATTATCCCTGGAATCTGACAAACCGTACACACACCTTACTTTAGCTCAAATTTGCCTTGCCAATCAGGCTGTTAAATTACATAACAATTTGATGCTTCTTAACAAAAGATAGCATCCCGGGTGTTAGCTTCTATTGTGGTAGTCAGAGAAATTGATGTCTATTTCCTGCCTACAATCTTTTTTATTTTTTCCCTTAATTTTACGTTTTTACTGGGAGATATATTACTTTTCCTTTTTTCCTCTTTTTTTTTTTTTTTTTTTTGTGAGACACTCAGTATTCCCTATGCGTTGTTAGTCATTTTGTTGTGACCACATAGACATAGAAAATGAAATAAATAATTCTTTTCAATTCTTTCAGGGATACAGATGAACGTAATCTGTGTTGTGTTCACTTTGTTATTACTTTATGTAAGAGGTGACACAAAACCAGCAAAGCCAAAGCAGAATCAAGAAATACATATGCTTTCTTTCTGCCTTACACACACACACTCACAAATACATGACACTTGTTAAGTGGCAGTGATGTACCATGAGCATCTCATACATTTTATCTTCATGCGCTTCAGCTGATTATTAAATACGAGAGGTTAAAGAGTTTTCTGAGAAAGGCAGACAAAAACAGCTTTACTTTGATTTGCGTGTTGAAAACACAAATGAGCCAACACTATATGAAGAGCAGTATTATCATGACAGTAACAAAGAGAACTGCCAAGCTGGAAAGATGGACAGCAGCACGCCATTCTCCTGCCTGCCAGGTCCCTTTGGGGGCAGACCACAGACCCTACTGCACAAACTAGTCTATATCACTGCCTTGCTTGCTTTCCTTGCATCACAGAAGCAAGTATTCTATCACTCTGAAAGACCACAATAATTTGGGGGTTTGTGGCTATCAGTTTATACGTTAAAAATAATTGAAGGCTGTGCTTCAACTCTATCAGTAACATATGCAAATTTTGCTTGATGGCTTTTAGCAATTATGACTATTTCTACTTTTTTCTACGCCTCCTACAAGACATGGTGAATATTCTACATAGCATGTAGAGATAGAGAAATCTCAATGCAGCATATTTTGAGGTTGCTAATAATAATGATTTGACTGACCACATGTGAAGGGCAGGGTAAGCCTGAACACTAGACATGCTGTTCATTTACAGGAAGACAGTGCATTCACAGGCAGGGACTTTGGTTAATTGCACAGATCAGTATGTCAGAACTCCCTCACGGCAGGCTACTTACGGTGAAAACATTTCTTATTGGGTTCTGCTTTTGCGTTTGACTCATCTTCGGTTACCAGTACCATTAAATACGTTAGAGAGTGGGAAAAGGCATTCTAGCCTATGTATGCCAGCCTGTATCCTCACATGGTGAGATCAGATTAACCCTAATTTCCACCAAACTATGCGCCTTGGTTTTCACTTGCCTAGACTATTCTTTCTTTGTGTGTGGCCCTGATTCTCCTTCTTCCTTTCTTCATGTTAAGCAACTTCCATTGAGAAAATAATCTTCCACTTTGACCTCTGATAGTTTCCCCTTCACAAACCTGCTGCCTGTCAAAGAACAGTCCCCAAATGGCACATTTGTGTGGTGAATGGCTGCCCCCTTGAGTATGTTCTCCAGTGCACCCAGTCTAACACCAGAGCGAACATGGAGGGTCTGCAGAAACCTGGGAGAAGAAAACACCATCAAACCCAGAGATTCCCCCTCTCTGATGTCCAGCAGTAAGAGGAGGATTTAGTTATCTAGTCAAACACCTGTAGCTGCAGTATCACCAGGAGTACAGGGAGTATGCTGCACTGGTCAGTCCCCAGCATTTGAGGACAAGTGGCACATACCGTTGTTTTAAGATGTTGCTGGTTTTCCCATATACTAAGAATAGGAAATAACAGTAGTGTTGACTTTTTACAGATCCTTATTCTGCACTGATCTTGTCTCTGATTCTAAGGCCATATCTCTCAAGGCTGGTTTGAATACTTGGTTGCCAAAAGCCTCAGGAATGAAGCCATTAATTGAAGTGTATGTTGCTGTGCAGCAACATAAGAGGAACACACCTAAACCAAACTCACTTCACATGCAGTCTTCAAAATGTATGCTGGGGAAAATATTATCATCATAAGGGACATTACATGAGTGAGACAGCAAAGCCCATGACTATATTATACTATGCAACCTAACTTTACTCCATAATTGTGCAGAAAACCACGGAAAAATCTTGTCATGTTATCCTTGAAGCTGGTAGCTTCAGTAGCTGGACACAATTCCTTCTGAAAGACACCTGGTAGGCATTGCACAGCGGGAGCCTAAGAGGACTGGGTGTGAGATTTTGCCATTAGCAAAATAGTTCTTCTCCTACAATAGCAGGTGATGGGATCCTCACCATTTTTGAACAATCCAAACAGTGCATTAAGACCAAGCGAAGCCACCATATCCTATCAATGCTGCCTTCCACATACTTGGAGACTGTAATGCCCAGAAGAATTATGTTGAACGGGAAAATGTTAAAATACGACCCATCTTCAGGCATTGTAGGCTTTGAGAGAGAGGTTCAGATTTATAAGTAGAAAGGGAGTTTTATGTATGGATGACTCTTCAATTTTTTCTATTTTACAATAAGCAGGCCTATATCCTTAGATGCTTTTTAATTTAGTCATCAATCTAAATGCATAATCTCAGGGAAATGAAGAATCTAATCTTTTGCCTGTTTGAGCTATTCCTTCCAGAGCTAGGTTCAGCCAGAGTCAACTTTGTCAGTCAGTGAGCGACACGGTTACTGTTAGGCAGTTCAAGTCCTCAACTTTCCTCTAGGTCCCCCTTCCATTTCTCTTTACTTGTCCAACTTCATGTTGGTGGAAGATAGTGGGGGTTAGAGGACACTGTTTCAGAGAGGAAAAGATAAATAGCCTAAAAAGAAGATGAGATTTTCCATTCAACCTGAGGTGGAAGGAGAGCAGGGGAGGGGTGAAATAAGAGGAAAAAGACAGGTAGAGCTGGAGGAGAAAAATGAGATTCTGCCTGGTGTTTCATTAAACAAAACAAAAAATGCAATTGGTTCGGAAAAAAAGAACAATTTAATTTTGTAGGCAAAAGGCTCCTGGCTTCACTTCCTAGTGGAACAATTTGGTTTTACGAGAGGAGACTTTCCAAGCCAACCGTGACTGTACATATGGCACAGCTTGATACCTGCTCTCTGTATCCTGATGGCTCAGCTACTGAATTTGTCACATTCTTTTGCTACTCTGAGTTTTTCAAGAAATGCTGTAGTGCTTCCTGCTCTTAGGAGTTATTTACAGCAAATTTATGAGTCTGCAGAACTATCTGCCAAAAAGTAAAGGAAAAAAAAAAGAAAAGAAAAAGTCAAGTAAGTTATTAACTGCAAATTATTTGTCAAGCTCCTGTTGCCAACTTTTCCAGACATAGACCAACATTTTACCACACTAAAATGTCCAACATACTGTCCACGAGCTCCCTTTCAAATGCCTCTGAATTAAAGTGCTGCAAAGACTGCAAGATCAACTATAGCTGCAGGAGCATAGAAAAAGACCATAGTAAAATGGTACAGCAGTGGCTGTACCCATGGCCAAGATTCACCATTAACATCCCAGCTAAACAACCTACTCAACACCTCCTGCTCCCACCAAATTCCTGTTGTAACGTCTGTGCTTTATAGCCAGAAAAAAAGACCGGAGTTGAGGATACCTCGCAGATGTCCTCACTGCACTCGTTTCATCCCACCACATGCCTTTCCATAGGGCCTGTCCCTGCAGTTGACTTCTCAGGCTCCAACTCAAAATGGTTCTAACCACGGCCAACATTAATGAGCCTTCTGACGCCATTTAAGCATACATAGGTTTCTAAGCAGTGAGCTGAATCCGAGCCTCTATGCTTTGCTCTGCTGCACTGCGATTCGCAGTAAGAAAATGAGGAGAACTTAGCTACAAACTTCTTCAACTGCTGCTTTGATTAGGTTCAGCAAATAACTCAGCTGAGTTCAGGTCTGCCTTCTATTTTCATTTTAGTGCTTCAACAGCTTGGTCCTATCCTTTGTGGCACACGGAGTCATGTTTACCTGTGGTACTTTAATACTCTGTATACCTATTAGCTCACATTAACAAAGCCTTTAGTAGACCTATAGGTGTGCATTCTTCTGGCCAGGGGCTCACAAGGTATTTGACGAACTGGTCTGGCAGTACCGCAGTAATATGTAGATTGCATATTTGTGCACTTACCATATAAAAACACTATGGACAATATATTTTGCTTGCCTTGCTGCATGATGAACAGCCAAACAGGAAAGGACTTCTGCTGGGATGAGCCAATGAAATCCTTTTTTTTACTATTTTATGTTTCCCGTGTCCATGCGATTGGAATAAACTGTAAATTAGGTGTTATAGCACTGTAGTTTGGGTAGATGTGATGTTTTAGAAATGTAGCTTTAGTTTGTTATAACATAATAGCAGCTTTGCTTTGTTGTGACAGTGGCAATAAAATAAAGTTACTACAATGTATAATGCTGTAACCAACCAAAACTAGTCTAACAAACAACAAATCAAGGGGAGCAATACCCACCCAGCACTTTATGTACAGAAATATTGATGATCTGTGCTTAAACTTCCCAGGTTAGAAAGTTTCCATTTTTCAAGAGATCAGATGATGGTGATCTGCTCCCTCTGCTCTCTGAGGTGAATGCCAAAACAGGGTTCCTACAATTTTCATGCGCTGCTAATAATTGCAAACTATAGAGGAGAATTTTTTTTTTTTTTAATTTTTTTTTTTCCTAAGTAAAGATTTCTGGCAGTTCCAACAGCCTTGTTACTATTATACGTTAGTCACAGTTTATTCACATCAGAAGACCAGTGGAAGGTTGAGACAGGCAGGGGACTAAAGATGGATCTCTTATATAGTTATAAAAGGATTTCCATTTGTTAACAGCTCAGCCTATGAAGTATGCAATGACATTTTCCTACTGTGCTATTTTCATGCCTCCTGAGATGCCAGGTTATAATGCAAAACATCTGAATCATTAAATTTATACAGTTATTTAATAACCCATGTAAAATACATGGCAATGTTGCTTCTTTTAAAACATATGCACCTCATAAGAAAACAATTTCCTGCACTATGTGGTGTAGTCAGATTTCAGTAGTTTCTTTTGGGCAGAAAGGGTTCAAACTTCCATCTTCTGTGCATCCAGGAGCCATGATACCAAACACCACCAAGCTACTGCAGACAGACTCTTTTGGAGAAAATCAGCTCCCCTTTAGAGATGATTAGCTCTAAACAGACTATCTGCTATATATAAGTATATACAGATATAGATATAAATATATATCCAAACTAATACTAGCTAGCAATAGTGCAAAGGTGAAATGTAAGGCTCATCTAGCAAAACATTAAACATATTCTTCACCTTAAGTGTGTGTGTTTTTTCATTAGCCTTAGCAGCACAAGGCGTCTTCTCATGAACCTCCTAAGACTTGCTCGGGGTCTAAAAGAGAATTTAGTTTTCTGGGGATTGGCTAAAATTCTTACAGTTTTCAATAGGTACTTTCTAGCTCCCATACTTGGAGACAAATTCTCTCAGTTGCAGAATAGATGTTTCTTTAATAGAGTTTTTACAAGAACCCATGACAGACAGCTGCTAATATGGAACATGATGAGAGAAAAATATTGCTGGCACAAGCAGGATTCAGCAGAGAGAGGGTCAATTCTGTTTATAGACTTGCTGAAGTTTTTTGGTTGGTTAAAAAGCTGACAGACTGCATTACAGCTAACATTCCCCTATTGATTATACCATTTCTAAGCCTGCCCTCACTGTGACAGGAGCGGCATAATTAGTTTTTTCCTTGTTAAATATTTGTAAATCATTCGTACTTTTATGGGTTACATAACCTGGCTGTTACCTTCAAATAATCTTCTTGTAACTTGTTTAAACGTGGAAAAAGCTGCCACAGTACAGCGTGGTTTCTGCCCTCCTGCGAGGGTGGGCCAGCAGAAGGGAGGAACTTCTCCAGGGTACGGCAGTGCCATCAGTGCTGCGGCTGTGTGTGGTGAGGGCTCGGACATGGACGTGCTCCAGGAGGGACGAGAAGGCACCTCCTATAGCCTGATCGCCCCTTCAGCCCTCTGCCAGCAGCAGAGGTGAGAGTAACAAAGTTTGTAAGAGGTACAGCAGCGGTAAAAGCTGCCACTGATGAGTCTTACAACTGCTCCAGAGCAATGGTGATGTATTTATGATGCAAATCAGGGCCCTAATTCAGCAGGCACTTAAGCACATGTTTGAGTCTCATTGACTTCAGTGGAATCAAGTGAGTGTTTGAATGCTTTCCTGAGTACTGGATAACTGTACAAGGGAACAAAGTGGGGAGAGGGGAAAAAAGATAACATAATGAAATTATAGTTTTTAGGGCAGAATGGTGGGGGTTGTTTTAGAGTTATTCTAGTAAAGATAAATGCAGGGAGGTTAAATACACAAAAGTAGAATTGCACTGTATGACTTTAGAGGCTAGGCTATATGAAAGTATTGTTTCAGAAACCTTTTCATCTCTTTGGTTTAGTAAACAAACTGAAATAGTATCATGCCAAATAAAGGCAGAAGATACTTGATATACTTGATACTTCCTTGGATTTTAAGAATTCCTTCTCCCTTTGCATTGTATAGACATTTATAGACATGACAAAACCAGATTAGGTTTTTTACTCGCTATTGTTAGCATAAATCAGATTTAAACGATGATGCAAGTTGAATGAACCTCAAAAAAGGTTTTAGTCCTTTCAGATAACCTTTCAGGAGTGAGGTCTTCAGGACTTTCTTATTCTGGCAGGGTCAGAAATACCATATTACTTGAGTATTCCTCTCCCTTATCTAAACCAGGAGGTGCTGAAGCATGTAAAAATATGGTGAGAAAACACTAAGTTTCAAACTGCAAAAAGGATGTGTTTAGCAGAGCTTTTGCTGATGGACGATTTCCACTACACCCAGACTGACTTGCCTCTCCCAAGTATCAATGGGGGAACAAGTCTTCTAGTCTACAAAGTACACCCGGATTTTTTTGTTGTTGTTCCACATTTCGTTTTCCCTTTGTTCTTCCTTTTACACATTTTTATTTCTCATACCTCATTTTTCTACAAAAGACCATATAAAGAAGCCTGTGGCATCAATAACAGTTTCCTGATCTATCTGAAGCAGATATAAGAACCTGTGGAATTCTACAGTGGCCAGAATCCAGAATTAATTCTGGATCAGTTTTACATTTGGCAGTTAAGTCCGTGATTGGCAACATCAGTGTTTTAAATCTAATCCTGAATTTTGGGTTCAAAATCCAATTTTAGGTTCAAAAGCAAAATCCCAAATGCAAATAGGCAGTGGCTCCTGTCTTGGGGAAAAAATCAAGGCACAATCTCACACCCAAACACCCTCAAAGCTTCAGAATAACAGACTAAAACAAAAAATAGACCAGACTGCTGCTAAAATCTTTGATGGCAGAAATATGGATCTGGATTTTAAATTTGGGAAGCTGCAGTAATACAAACCATAGTAGTTTTAGAGAATATAATACTGAACTTTTATTGTCTCTTTTGTAGATAGGTAGTCTAATTATCTTCAAGCTATTCATTTGCGTATGTCATGTAACTTGGAAAATATGTTCATTTTATCAACACAATGCACACAACTATCAGCGAGGATCAGTGTATATTTGAATCACAGTTGGGGCAGCTATGCCAGAGAGCATTCCTGTTCCTGGAATGGGTCTACAATGATCCAATAAACTCCACTCTAAAGTCAGGACCAACTGGTTTTGCAAAGCAGTTATCCATGCCCAATCCCACTAGCTCACGCGTCTATAAGCACTGCTTGTTATAATGATCATTAGAACTGGGCTTTCCAAATGACATCTCTGCCCTTCTTCACACATGATGATATTTAGATATTTGTTTCCATCAAAAAACAAAGGATACATACATAGTTTTCACAATTAAAAAGATAATCATGTTGCCAATGATATAGATTTGTGCATGGTTTTCCTCCGATACAGCACACATATTGACACGATGTTCGATGCAGGAAGTGATTGATACAGTTTTGAAGAATCAAAATCATTTTTTCCTATTTCCACCATTTATTCTATATGAGATACTGGAACTTGTTCAATAAGTGTAATAAGCATAAACTGTGGCACTTATAATACTATTCACTAGATTAATATAGGGTAATTTTTTTTAAATGCCACTTAGAAATAAATGGTTGGATATCTTTCAAACTCAGTGTATTTAGACGGAATCAATCCAAACCTTGAAATCAAATTCAGAGATTAAAACCGATATTCTCCCCACTAATTTTGTATGCACACACCCCTCGGAAAGCACTTTACAAGTACAAGAAAGTAAAGCTATATCACTGGGATATGCAATCCCTTCTTGAAGGGATTTTCTTTCTCTTTTTCTTTTTAAACCATTTCTCCAGACTTCTGCCACAGACAATTCTCTCGGCCAGTATTTTTCAGTTTTATTCTCTTTAGGTGATTCGACATCTGTACTGTTTGGTACTAATTTCCAAGTCCTGGGAGACAATTTCTTAGCAGTTGCAATTCATCAAAACCCTAATGAATTCTGATGGAATTCTTGGGGACCCGTTTTCTGTCCTCTCTGTGGAGGGACTGCACAGCGCACCCTACGTATTTAAACCACATTAAGAGACTAAACGTATTTAATCAATATTGCTCAAAAGAAACTTGAAGAGCCACATACTAAACACCAAAGGCGCTATCCTCAATGCTGTCACCAAAACAACGATACTACCGGCACAGCTAAGACAGACTGACCACATGTGCCGAGAGACAACCGAAAAGGATAGACAGCTGAGCGTGCACAAGCAGTCAGGACAAAGCCTAAGTGAACAACTGTCTACAAACACGGAGGGGCTCACACTGAGGAATAAGCTGTAAATGATGGGGACACAGAAGGCTTTTTTTGAGGGCTCCAGGAAAAGTATTGGTTCAGGTACACTGTCACATTCAAAATAACTTGGATATCTTTAGATATTTTGGAAGCAAACTGGAAAAACTAGGCACTATACCAGCTGCTTCTTGGTTCAAAAATGAAGATTGAGTTTTATTTAGATTCTCAACCTACTTAAACTGGTTCTCAGGGGAGTTGCTGTGGGGACTTGATCTCCATGATTTGGGGAAACTTATTGGGAAAGAGGGAATAAAAAGGTAGTTCATAGAAGCCAGATGGGGAGGCCAAGAATCTGGCAAATATCCCTTTCCCACATTTCTTCTAAAACTCAAAATAAATCTGAATCTCTCTGACATTTGAAAAGAAGTCTGGCTATTTCTTCCCACATTATGTTTTCTTTTTGCTCGCTTTTGCACAGGGTCTTACGGGAAGCAGAGACTAGTGCCAAAGTAATGCAAGGAAGCAAGCTGTGCTGATAATCTCAGAATGGCCCCCTTTTCTCATGAGATATCCAGCCCAATTTCATGTACACAAGCAATTCAGAGGGCAAGACCCACTGGTGTGCTCTGGCTATTCTGGCAATGTAAGGCAGCCATAAACCCCGCTTACCTGGCCAGCACAACCGGATTTGCAGCTGCTTTGTATCACCAGAGTGAAGCAAAGCTGCCAGAGCATACCAATGAATCTGGCTCCGGTAGTTGGTAGGAACTCGGCATCAGTTTGCGAACTTATCAGCATTTTTCCAAATCAGACCTCCAAATCTTTGGAGATCCACTTATCACTGTAAAACAACATGTCTGTGGAAGAGATTTGTCATAGGACACAGGACTGTATCCAGCTTCAGAAGCCATAGGAATTTTGATCTCATGGTAGTTTCACTATACCAAAGCACCTAGCCTTAAAAAAGTTATTATTCAAAGTGCCGATGTATTTTGGACTATGTAGGTGTGACAAAATAAACATAAGTAGTAACTTCTGATACTTAACAGACAGATTTTTCTTATGTCTGAGAGGAGTAACAAAATTCAGGGCATTTCACTACCAGTGAATCTCTAATGAGCGGGTAGTAAAAATGCCTGCCTTACTGACTGTCAGGGGATATCAAATTTGCTCACTTCTGACTCAGTAATTACCCACCAAAAATGTAGATCAAGTGGTCATCACCCAAATTAGTACCTGCCAAAGATTACTTTTGGAAAGGCTGTCAGCTAAGAAACAGGAAATGAGTTGCAAAATGTTATTAAAACTTGAAAATAACAGCTTTAAGGTATGAACCACCACTCAAGCATACAATGGAGCGAGGGCAGGAAACAGAGCCCGTGCAGGGAACCGAGCACAGAGAGCGGCTGATGGCCGGGGACTTGACTTGCAAACAACAGGGGAGCGATGCAAGCTGCCATGTCCTCGCCCCATTCTGCTTTCTCCCATTGGACCCTGCACGTTAATCTTCTCCGAAGCCCTGCTGTAGTTCCTGCTGAACCACACTTAGGTGGCATTCAGATAGACAGCCATGTCGCATAGCTCAGCCCGGGAGAGGGATGAACAGCCCAAAACTAAAGTCCTCCCTAGGACTTGGGGGAGAGGGTTTCAATCCACTGCTCTGCCTGCTGCAAGCCTTCAATGTGAGCAGTCGAAATCTTTCCATGCCTCAATTTCCCATTCACAAACTGAACATGTCTCTGTTTGACAAAAGAGCTATAAGGGAATTAATTTCAATAACTGGAACAAACTATAGCCCACTAAAGTTACAGTAAGTCCTGTATATTGACAAAACTGAACCCAGGTCATTAAGAAGATGCGAGAAGAACAAAACAGGGGATGACCATTGTTTTCCGTGTTCCAGCAATATTCAAATATGAAATGGAGGTGATGATGATAATAATAATAATCACTGTATGATGCACATTTCAGTGCCAGATACTTTGCAATTAGCTGCAGGCAGCACCATGGGTATGTCAACTGTCTCTTGTGAAAGGTGGCGACCAACTGGCTTAAAGCAAACTCAAATAACAGTTCTGGGAGCAGGGTTATTTTTTCTGCTCCTGAAACCTCAGTGCAAACCATCAGTCTTACTGCAAGAGGCCTCATGCTATATATCTGCTTACCCTAGCTGGGCAGCAGGGGTTTTTTTTAAAGCCGTGGATTAAATTTGGGCGGGGGAAAAAAAAAAAGAGAAAAAAAAGTCTCTTTTCAGTGAGCTACATAAATCAATCTCTCATCTCTTGTTTTGGGGGGATATGGATAAGGCTGAGTCAAATCTGCCAGTACCTGCGTCCCTATTTCCACAGACTAATCAAGTCATCTACTCTGCACCAGAGCTGACCTGTTTGTAGCCTTGACAGACCTGTGAATGCTGTATTAGAGCATCAGTGCTGGATATCACTGGACATCTGAGGTCAGAGTTATGCATTTGTCCCCACACCCTGTGGGAGGGCTCTCAGCAGAACACTTGGAAATAGCAACACTTTGAAAATAAATCTGTATGTTAAACAAAGACAGCCAGAGACAGAAACAAAAGGGTAGAAATAAATTGTTGATTGCTAGCTTGCTAAAAGGCTTACCATGAAGTGCTTCAGCAGTCAGTATTAGGAGTGGTGGTGTTTAATATATTCATTAGCGTTCTGGAAAAGAGAGGGGAAGGTGACAAAATTTGCACAGGGCGCAAAAATATTTAGGTTAGTCATGATTACAAAAGATTAGAAAAACTAGACAGATGCGCAGCATGAAGACAGATGAAATTCACTGTTCATAAATGCAAGGTAATGCATATTTGAATGAATAATTTTCAAAACTCATGCACGGGGCTAGGTTGTAAATTAACTAACCACTCGGGAAAAAGAGAGGGAGGAGAAAACATGTGCCACTTTGGACAACTCAACGAAAAAGTGAAACAGTTGGAAGCAGCAGTCAAAAAAAGTAAATGTGTTGTTGGACTGTATAAAGAACAGGATGGATATTAATACTAAAATACTACGTCACTGAATAACTGGATGGTGTATCCTACCTGAAATGCTGTAGCAAGCTACATTCAACTCATCTAAAAAGACCATAAAGCTGAAATAGAAAGGGGCAACAAAAATGATTAGTGGCAGAAGGAAAGACTGTGAAGATTGGGGCTGCTTAGTTTATTGAAGAGAAATAAAAAGGGGACATGAGAGAGTTAATGAAAGTTACAGGAAGATCAATTGCCTGTTCCTAGTTTCCTCTCCTCCTAATGCAACAACACTGAAAAACAACATATTTAAAAACCAATAAGGAAAATATTATTTTACACAGTTCATAATTAACCTATGGAACTGATTGCCACAAGATATCCTTCTGGCTAAGGACTTAACATGATATAAAATAGTTTAATTTAGACGCTTATGTGAATAACGAGGACATCCTAGCTAGGATTAAGATAAATATCTTAGAAAGGCTGAAAACCCTAATGCTTTGTGACAGAAATGAGCCATTGGCTGATAGAGGTTGGCGAGAAACATCCTCTTTGGGCAATAAAGAATGTCTTTGTCTTTCCTTGAGCAATTTGGTACTGAGTATTCCTAAAAGCTGGATTTGGGGCTGGATGGACTGACAGTCCAGTCTCACCAGGCGCGTCTAAAGCAACATCCCTTTACGCCGACCTGACGCTGGCATCTCCACTGCCTTCACTGAGGCTAGGATTTCAAGACTTTGATTTTCAGACTTTGTTTACTGTGGTGGCAAGGGGAGGAGAGGGTGGAGAATTTGGGATATGAGACTGAGTGACTTGGAGCAAATTAATACCAACTGTTTGGTGTACTTCAGAGAGGGGAAAACACTGTCTTCTGCTTTATGCCACCAAACCTGTCCAGGTTTTCTAATTTGCGTACCATGCTCATTTTGTTTAGTAGATGACAACATCACTAAACACAAAAGTACAAATAAAGCTCTATAATCAGCTAAGGTGTCAGAATCCTGCCAGTTTTCAAAATTCATCTATCCCAACCTCTGTGAGCAAAAAAGGGGAAAAAAGTTTAATAATGATAAAAGAGAAAAGCTATTGCTGCCTAAATCCCTCTGAATGGGAACCTGATCTCTTGCGTACATTTGCGAAACCTGATCTGGAGCTTCACAGAAGTTTTCTGTAAAAATCAGAAATTTTTTTGTTTAAAATATGGCCCACCCAAGTACAAACAGGTTTTTTTCCCCTTTATAGCTACCCAGTTAAGGAAATGTCTGTAGCACAGAACTAAATCTGATTCAACGATTAATATGTAAACAGAATTTGACTGGCTCTTCTTTTGTGCTTATCGCCAAGATACAATCTGGCACAACAGTTTTGTTTGATAGACAGCCCTGGCCTATGCTTGTCAACTAGCCAATATAAAGTAACATTATTACTGTATAATCTTGAATTAGGCTGTAAAATATTTCAATTGTGTGACACACATGATGAGAAGATTTTAGAGTTCTCACATGTTTACATAATTAGCACTGCATATTTGTTAAATTAAGGTATCGCTATCACCTTTATTACCATATCCCTCCTCCTCCACTGCAGTGTCTGTTTCTTGTGTAGCCTCACATGTGTTAACTTTTCAAAGGCAACAGAAAAAGGAGCCTGCATCTCTGTGAGGATTCTCCTACTTCTGTGCAATTCTAATAAAAGGTATCCGAATACCCACCCTTTCTCACAGCCCTTCAAAAAAATAGCTGCTGAGGTGCAACTCGAGTAAGGAAAAGAAAGCACAAGAGGGAAATGGCCTCAAAGACCTGACTTCAGGTGTATTTAATCCTTCCACTACTGGTTTAAAAGTATTAAGTAGCCATAGGCTATCCCTGGGTAGAAAGACGGTTCAGTGACATTCCTTTTGTAAATATGTAGCTGCTCAGCCTCCTCCTAAACTCCACATTGAAGTCTGCTGCTTTTTCAGATTAATTCAGTTTGAATACTGCTGACTGTCTGTCACTACAGTCATATGTCACTGGTAGCAGCTCAGAAAGCCTAACCCCTTCTCTAATGTCATTGCACACAATTCATTTTTAAATGCAGTGTAATAGTTTAGGAATACCAGTAAAACAGTGGGGGGAAAGGCATTTTCAATTTAAAGGGTGTGTAACGCAGTTTATAGCACTGTATTAGATGAGCCAAGCATGTTTCCTTGAGAGGGGCACATATGGTACAGGTGAGACTTGCAAAAATATAGTTCTAGTAATTCTCGAGATTGTTAATAAGAGTATGGTAGTTTTAAACCAAGTGGCACATTATTATCAATAATGCTATTTAATTCAGTGATCTTTCTTAAAGAGCTAGGTACTGCCTAGAACAAAAGCATCTAAATCCACCCCAGAATAACCACAGCCACAAAACCAGGCTCCACCAGCACTGCTGGGCACTGGGCTTGGATTCTGTTCACCCTGCAGGACTACGTCAGAGGTTCAGCTCAGTGTACGCAGACATCGGCCACAAGCCGGGAACAGCTGCAGAAAAGGTCACAAAGGTTTGGCTGCAGGGCTCTGACTGAGACCCGTTTCTACAAAGACACACTTGGCTCCAAATTTACACTTTCAAAATATTTAAGACTTGTACATAAAATGAAAACCGGACATTTTATGACCCCAGCTGTGCTCACCATCTCCCCTATAGCTTCATTCATGTCAAGGAGGTGGCAAAATAAATGGTAGAATTAGGGCCTGCAAGATAGGCACACTGCCCTCACAAAAAAATCTGATTCATTTCAAAACAAACATGTAGCACTAGCAGTAACCTGACCCAAAGAACTTCTAAAATTTGGACTAATCTTTCCCAAAACTTCAGCTTTCTGGCTTTCTGATTTAATTCCAAGTGCAATAATAAACACACTCCTCTGTTTACAGCTCCATAAATAGTGCCTTGTGTTTTCTGAAACAATGCAGCTCTGGGCTGTCTCTGTGATCGTTTATTTTATATCATCCTTAAGTTGCCATTTATTTACATTTCTGGAAACAGCTACCCCATGAAACAAATGGCCTGTTTTGTTAAGTCATGGTCAAGGATGTTTCCTTCAACTTATCATATCTAGAAATGCCACAGACAGAAATGCTTTCAGGCTATTTGCTAAGAAAACTAACATAAGCTCCTTATCAGAAAATATTACATTTCCCCGAAAGGTGAACTGTTCTGTCAGTTTTTCAGGCCATGTGAAATTCCTTCTTTGCTATGACAGGTCAGTGAACAGAAGTTGATGGCACACAATGGTCGCCCAGAACGCAAGCCAAAGCCTTCAGCTACACATGACTGCAGGTAGTGGCACAGATGCAGCAAGCCTTTTCCCTCTGACACATCTAACCCGGGGGTTATGTTCTGGGTTGAGGGCTTTTGTTGTTTGCTTGGGGTTGGTTTGGGACTTCCCTCCCCCCTTTCAACTTTTCTTCTTGGGGTGCATCCGTAAGCAATGTGGATGTAGCGCTGAGCTGTGTGTGCCAGCCTCTTCGGTTCACATCCCAGAAGCAGCAGACAGGAGAACTGGCCCCTTCTAGACCTCATACGCCCTTATCTATTCAAACTCACTATAAGAAAGCCAGAAGAGGAGCAATGTCTCATTATTTCTGGGTTTTAGAGTGTCTTCTGGTTTTTCATCCTACTAAAACCAAAATATTAGCAACTACAGACTGACAATTAAAAGTTTAATGGAAGACACAAGAGTTCAGATAGTGTAGTTGTTTTCCTCAACCGAAGCAGCTCATTTCCAGGTAGAGTTCCACGAGTTATAAAGGTTGCTCATGTTCGTAAGAGCTGAGCCACAGCCCCCCTGGGATCAACACTGTACATGCTTTTGTGTTATACACATTTGCATTAAGCTTATGAACCTTCAGGAAAAGCTCTCCATAATGAAGGTGAAAGCTCCAGTTAGCAAAATACTCTAATTTCGTGGCGTTTTAGAAATTGCAGCAGAGGAAGCTGCCCTGCTAAATCCTGATGCACTGGCACACACGGCCATGTGACAAAGCAGAACATACAGGCACAATTGATTTAAGCAGGTTTCCCTTGTGTGCTTGCAGAGATCTGCTAGATGCAAGGTTTAAGACACAGATGGACTGTAGACATTAACAGACAAGGAGAAATCCAAAGGAACAATGGATGAGACCCACTTTTTTTCAGAGAAACTACTGTTTTTAACCTTTTCAATTCTATTTTTTTTTCTTTCTGTCTGCTCAAGTTCAAAACTCATTTCTTCTGTTTTCAGGAGAGTATTTTCACTGTGTGATGATGAGGGGCAGTAGTAGATAAAGTTTGAAATAAAAGCTTTACTAGCTGCCATCCTTTGGTTCATTCGTGACTCTTACTACCCTGCCCTTTCTGCCAGTCGTTACCCTCACACTGTTTGGGATTTACTGCTGCAGAGCAGCCGCCAGGCTAGGCATCTTTAGATTTTATTCTCTCTGCGATATCACTAGCTGATCTTATGTATTTATTACAATTTATAAAGACATAAATGGCCTTATGGTCCGGCCTCACCCCAAAAGGAGTGCCCATTAAAATACCTATCATTTTCCTGCCGGCCTCCTCCGCAGCAGACTGAGAAAAGGCAGCCCTGTGACAGGAACTGGTCATGGCTCTGCTGGCAGATACCAAGCTGACGACTTCCAAAATCACAGACAACTCACACTTAAATAGGACCCTCATTTTCATTGCTGGGGCTCAGGAGTATCAGTGCAATCTTGGCTAGGTCACAGACAACAGGAGAGAGTCAATTTTGCAATTTTGTTAAAACTTTCCTTTTTTTAATCACCCATTCCCATTTCAGGAGAGCAACAAACACGTTCTGTTACTAGTATAAATGTCCACTGCAAGATGGGAATTAAAGAGGCTAGTGTTTATAGCAGCACTGCTATTTGATGCCAAAAATAAGTCTGATGTTTCTATTCAGGAATAGGAAATAACACTCTGAACAGGCAAGTCACTCCCCAATGGACTTTCTTTGAATTTTCTCCAAAGGCTATTTCCTTTTCCTAAATGTGGGAAATACTTCCTGTCTGTGAATAAGCACAACCCATATGCTGAGAAGAAAATTAATAAAACAAACAAAAAGAAAACAAACAAAAGGACCTTTGTTCTGGAAAGAAATGGCACCAGCTATGCTCAGGAAGCATAAAGAAACCCAACAGATGAGAGAAGAGACAAATCCTAAATAGATTTCATGTAAGATGATTAAAAGTGCTTCCTTTGCTGTATATTTGGCAGCACATGAAATCATGAGTCAGAGATATATCCCCTTCCTTTCGGTACTGTTGCTTGTAGTTCATGAATAAATAAATGATTAAGAACACTTCAGATTTGGCATTATCAGACATATTACCTGTCTCTTGTTGTTTCAGTCATGCCTACAGCTCTGACCAGTGTAGAGATTCTCTATGTCTTCAAACTTTGCTCAGCTCCACTGAGTAGCAAGAGACATTTCAGAGTCCCCCAGACTCAACACTGTACCTGATCCGTATGGATTTATAGACCACCACTTTTAATCAAGACATTCCTCACTCGATTCCAAGCTGGATCCATCTATACTCACTACTCCAGCGCTTGGTTGTGCTTGTTGTCTGCATGTACAGTACAGCACCAGCGATCAGGATTTCAAAGAGAAATCTATTCAACCTGGAAATTTCCAAAATAGCCCACAAAAGTTACCATACATGGATGTATATCATGGAAGAAAAAATACCTTTTTACAACATCTATAAAACCCTGATTATAATAAATGTCTGCTTAATTAATACATCAGGACATAAAGCCATTTATTCTCCTCTCATTTGCTATCATTCTCCCTGTTCAGATTTAATAATGCAAAAAGGTTGCTCAGATGCCAAACAGTAAAAATAATAAAAATACATTCATCATTGATACGAAAAAGCAGAAATGCCTGGCAGTACTGCTGGCACAGAGAATACAGCCAAATTTCTTAACTGAAATCCAAATAGCATTTCACCCAAAAATCTTCAAAACATACAATGAAATATATGATATGATAAATAAAGCAGCCTGAAAAATGCATGGAGAACAGGGAAACAGGTGCCCAGAATAACCATTATTACAATATGCACACTAAAAGGGAGGGAGAAAGGGGCAGAGAGAGAAAGAGAGAGAGGCGAAAAAAGCTTTCAAGACGGTTAAATTCATGAGGGCTACAGAGCCTCAAATTGAAATTATCTCACTCTGCACTGATAAATAAAGTAGCTCTGGTACCTAAATCATGACACTAACTATACGTTTCGATTTTTTTAAGTAGTGATTAGGTGGATACTCAGGGGAACCTACTAGCCTTCACAGAGATAACAGACTCAACTTAATATCAACTTAAAAAGAGACTTGAATTCTAACCAATCTCATGTAATGAATTGAAATTCTATAGCTTTCAGAGGAAAAAAAAAAAGATAAAAAAGCGATGTGGCTCCATTCTCTAACTTGCTGTCAGGAAATATAATTTGTGCTCTCGGTGATTCACCTAGCTCATATGCAGCATGCAAATTTATTTCCCTAATAATCAGACCTGGAGATTGCCCAAGAGGATTAATAGCATCATTCCTTATGACCGCCAGGATATTATGCACCTCTGACATGGAAAAATTGTGTTAGTTCTACAGAGAAAACGCAAGGATATTTGTCCTGCTAGACAATATAATAGGCTGGTGCATCATCAGATTACAATGTCATTTCAAAAACCTTGAATACAAATAATGTACAGTGGGGGAAATGTTGGTACAACCTCCCTTAATTCAGTAGCCTTGAATTCACATGTATTTTTTTGCCTGTGTTTTTTTTTTTCCTCTCCCCATTATAGTCTGCAGAACACTGCAAGAAAAAGGCAAAGGTATTTTATATTAAAACCATATCTTTTTGTTTGTTCTTATGTTATTCTTTGAGAATAGCCTATATGGACACTGCAGGAAAAAATAACATAAAACCCACGGCTTCCAGTTTTTCAAAGAGCTGAATACACCCACAGCTACAGTATACTGTATTCCATATGTGAATACAGAGCAATTTATTTGCACAATTGCTTAATTTTGATTCGCAAGTCAAAGCAATGCGTTCTGCAGGCTCTGGTATTCACATAGGAAGAATTTTAATTTTTAAAATCTTTTTAAACGAGTTGGTCAGGAATTTTCTAAAAAAAGAAATGTTTCCTGCTGTACTTTAGACCAAAGAACACTGCCTTAGAGACAAGACAAAATTTCATTATTATGCGCATGGGAGCAATAAGATTAGCTCCTATTGCTGCCCCTAAGGTGGAGCAGCGGGAGGAACCAATGGGACGATGCTAATGTGTATGTTAATAGTATTCTCCTAGAAGAAGTTGGGATAATTAAACATGTACCATCTCTTTAAGACAGAACTGCACACATTTTCTTCGGATGGGTGTTTACAAGATTTCCAATTTCAGGTCACAGCCATTTCTGAGATTGCTTAAGAAAGAGATGGGAATAACTTATCTTATTCATGTATTCAAAGAACCTTATAAAATGTGCAAAACATAACAGTTTTAAGGGGCAAAACATGCATCTTGCCTTGACAGACCTGCTTTATTATGTGTAGTGTTGTACACTGACCTAATATATTGAACATTTTTAGCTAATATACCTTGTAGGAACCAGCCTTTAATGTGATGGATTTTATAGTATCTCATTAGGGTGTGTTTATATAACCTGATACTAAACACGTTTTCAGATTCATGTTCCTTATTAAAATTGTGAGCCGTATTGATTTTTAGTTGAACAGTAACAGAGTCATTTTAATATTAAGAAAGGCTGCTCTGAAGTTATTTTCACAGATCACAACTACTGTGACACAGACAGTGCACATATCTCTCATCTTTCTTTACAGCCTCAATTAGAAGAATCAGGATGTGTTACCCCACCTGCTTTTCTATTGGTTGAGCAATTCTCTGCCTCCGTTTAGAACGCCAAAAAACATTTTTATTCATTGGTTTGGGGGGTGTTGTTTTTAAATATACATTCGTGACAAGGCCCCAAACAGTATTTATATTTTTCCCTATAAAGGACCGTGTGTTTTTAAAAACAAAATACCTTAATGCATCTGCTTTTCAAGTTTCCATAACAAACTGAGTAGCTATAGCAATGTTTACTCTAATACAGCAAACACAAAAACTAAGCATTCCGAGCAGTGTAAAAAAAAAATAATGACTTTCACATCCTAATGTCTCCATTTTGTAAACCAGTCTTCAAAGGTAAATCTAATGTCAGCAGTAAATAGAGTGGCTCCAATATTTCTCTGAGGAGTCATGGGGAAATAATGATCTTTGAGGCACTGTAAATAGTTTAAATTATTGGAAGGTCCTTGTAAGAAATGAAATATGAGAATTAAAAAAAATAAACTCGATTTCTTTATTGTGAAGTTAGGGCATTTGGAGGTAGCCCAAATTCTAAATGCAAATATTTAGAGAGAGAAATTATCGCTTCTGAGACAAGCAAATCATACACTTATTCCTGACTCTTATTGATTTAATGAACAGTTTGTTAATATAACGCCATTTGAGAAACGAAAAACAGACGTAGAAGAGTAGGTGTTCATTACATTCCTGCATTTTTAAAATCAACCTTTAAGTCTTCAGCAGGGAAAAGGCTTGAAATTAAATTGCAGTGTATAGAAACTACTAGATTTAATACAGCCACTTGTGCGCTTTCAATTTAACTACACCTGTTACTTCTACTACAATACCACAGAAGCAGTTCAGGAGTCTCAAGTAATTGCTATATTTGGCCTAAAAAATTTTAGGTCTGAACTGGTTCTCCGAAAGCAGATTTCCCTTTATTTTGCCCCTGGCATGCTATTCATTATTAAACGTTAAAGTTGTGTCAATTACTTACTTCCATAGTTGATTATTATCCTGGTTATTCTACCAGCTAATCAACTCTTTTCTAAAACATGTCTAGCAGTGACTTTGAATTGATGTACAGAATATAATTATTTGTGCAAATTTCTTTTGTTTCTTGTTAACCACAGAAATTGGTTAATTACTTTAATCCCCGCAACCCCTCAAAAAGAAAGTATCTTGATTTACCAATTTATTTTTAATCAATATTAGGCTGAGCTTTGAAAGTTGACTATTCAGTCAACGTAAGACACTGCACTGAGAGAAAAAAAAAATATTTTATACATGTCCTTTTAAAGCAGGCTGAAAACACCTTCATCTGAAAGACTTTGTTAGTTTTATCAGATCCAAGGCTCTTCTGTTTGAGGTGTAATTATTTTACCATTATTACATGCAAGGCTTTTAACAGAACAGTCGTTCCCTCTATTTAAGCAGTAAGTTTTATAATTTATTACATCTCTTTGGTCATCAACTCACTATACAAACAGTTGGTCACCAGTGACCAATTACATTAAGGTTAAGCAACATAACTTTAAATTAGAAATAAGCTAATGTATCTTCATCAAGGGCCTGCTGTGTTTTCAGGGCTGTTTATGAGATGATACTAAATGTGGATATGGAGCACGCTCACTGGGACCAATTCCTGTCGGCCTGAAAATGGGAAAGTCTTGAGCCTGCTCAGGTCCAGAGCTAATTAATGGGATAACATCTGCTTTACGCATTCTGCTGTAGTAATTTCTATCAACTTCACTGAGAAGATGCATGGGAAACTATCAGAGAAATAAGTATCTATGCTGAACCATATTAATCTGTAGTGAGTCTGAAAATGGGAATTTCAATTCTCCTATTATCCAAGGGGGGGGGGGGGGGGGGGGGGAGGAAGAGGGCGCAGGGCTTGTGTCTTGGATTATACAATTTCTGTCTTTGTGGCATAGGATATATATTTAGTTCTGTTTGCATGCACATGCTTGCATATACACATGCTATTCAACTACATGTGGGCTTGTTTTGTGTGTGTGTGCTGTTGGGTTTTGTTAAGAAAGAACGCAGCAGCAGATGAAGATGACCATGCTCCTCATGCAACAATCAATTTTATACAGGAAGACGATGAAGTGGGTTTATTGCATTACTTAAAAACACAGCATGAATTGCTAAATCAAAAATACAGTACTGTAAAACAGGCTTCAAAAGTGATAAGCCCACTTACTTCATTTTATCAGCCTGTGTACAACACACAGTGGTATGAAGGGCCAGGCACCTATTCTGATTTGAGATTTAAATAAATTCAACATGAAGGGATTGCTCAAAAAAAGAAAAAAAAAATCAGAATATTTTTCTGAAAACCCCCCAGACTTCCAAATCCAGGCTGATTGGGAAATCCAGGCTTCCTCCTCACCTGAATTTTACCACTTTGTCCGAAAATTACTGGACCATTTTAATTACAGTGAGATGCTTGAAGCTGCATTTTGCTCCTGAGTTTTTCCTGGTGAAGTCCTGTAGGGCACAGAATCAGACTGCTGAGGAGAGACATCACATTTTTACGCATGTACGCTTTTGCCAGTGTCTGTGCCTACACATATGTAAAATATATGAAATGAATGCACTTTTAAAAAATGTCTATATTGTAAACATATATATATATGTTCATATAAAGCACATATATGCCTAAAAACATATATGAATATGCATGTCTGTGTGTGTATACATAGAAAGAGAGACAAAAAGCCAAACCAGAAACAGGTATGCACCAGTAAATGTTTGAGTTTGGAGTGGCAAAACCAGAAGAAATCATACCATTTTCTTTATATTATTATTATGGCCTAAGCTGTGATTTACAGGTTTAATTCTTTCAAGCTAATGCATACGAATGAATTGCATATGAACAAAAAAAAAGGAGGGAGGTCCTTATAATAATGAAATTACATTAATAGTCATTCACCTTTACCTAAGAGGTTATGAGTTCATATGTCAACTCTATGGAATATTTTCCATAATTTGTTTGCCATTGTGTACATTCTATTTATTTGTTTGCTACAAGGTACTGAAATATTCAGGCTATTGGGAATTAAATGCTTATTTGACTAACAATGCTTCTCTGTAAGTTAATGGTATAAAACATGGAGTTTTCTAAAAGGCTGTCACTCAGTTTTATTTATGGAGATACTACTGAGACAAGATTCAAGGTCTTTCAAAGAGCTCTAACACCTCAGGCTTAGGGGAGGAAAAATATTATTTACTTAATATGTTTAATAATCTTATGTAATTGTGTAAATTACTGAAATGAAATAGTGCTTGCTTTTGTCACATGCAAATGGCAATTGCACAATGAACCAGGAAGGTACGTTGCACAGGCAGTAGCCAGAATGGCTTTGTTTTGAACTTTTGTGTGTGCATGTGTCTATGGGGAGGGAATTTGGAGAGTGAAGGAATGGGATTTAAAGACCTACATAATGCAAAAGTCTTATGTGACCCATTACATTTGAGATCAGAAAACACATTTGATTTTTAATTTGCTTAAGCATACTAGATGGTCAACTTCACCACTATTGCAATATTCTGATTTGCAGGTAGGATTAATAGAAAGCACACAGCTACTGTTCTTTTCCTTTCTCCTGAAAATGTGCCATGAGGCAATACAGTTGTAACAGGGGTGAATCCTCAATTCTGTTAGTCTGTCTACCCTCTCAATGTTATTTGAACCCTTATTTTCCTTAAGGGGCTCATTCAGCTGTCCTAATATGTATACAGTGATAATATAGTCATACGCATAATAAAAAAGAGCTTCAAAATTATAGTCAGCTTAGTAATAATGCAGTGCTGTGCTGGAGTGATTGGCAACTGTTGATCCAATTATATAACTGGTTGCTTTTTAAAATTCAGGGATATGAGATTGATATATAATGTGCTGTAAAGTGTAAAAGAACTGGACAGGAAATAAGGCGGGTTGAATTTTTTAGTGCTTTGATCAAATTAGAACCAGGTTGATGAAAGGAAATGCCTTGGGTTCTCTGCTTGAAGTTTTGTGTTATACAAAAGGCTCTTGAAATGATCAATTTTGCACATGTCACTCAGTAAGTTTAGAGTGAACTACTCTCTGTCTGTGCCGGGGAGAGTCTCTGCAATGGATCACTCACAATGCCACTCCACACTGGACATAAAATTTGGCAGATGTTCAGAAAGGAAAGTGATGAGCCAAAGGAGGGACAACCACAAATCATAGGAATACCCCAAATTTGCAGGTTTGTTTTCCAGGTTTCTGCACAGCCCTTACTTTGACTCAAGAAACACAGATCGGGAAAGACAGAAAAGGGTCATCTGGTGAATCCCCCAGAAATAAATGCAGGATTAGCTTTGCTGCTGTTCTTTTAAGCATTTATCTAGCTAACTCACTAACTAGCTTTCATCCATTGTAACCCTCTGCCTGTCCCCTGCTTTTAAAACAGCTACTATTATTTATGAAGTGCTGTAGATGTGCAGTGAGAAGCACAGGGACTTTTTGCTCTTATTTTTCCTTGAGGACAACTTAAAAGGCGAGAAAAAAGCACGTATGAAAAGGCACCTTGCAGGTAAGGCTGTGGTTCTTCTGTCGCTTGGTCTGTCTCTGAAGAATGACTCCATAGTGGTTAGGCCTGTATGAGACACAACCTCTCTGGCACTTTTCTGGGATCAATCTCTCTGTACTATATGCTACTCAATGTAGTGATTTAAATCCCACAGTTTCAGTCTTAATGCATTAACATTTCAGCACTCCTCAAATATATCCTGGAAATCTGTCTCCTCCTCATAATTCTTATCCCCAAATCAGGAATCATGTAAGACTTGAAGTGAGGCACCTGAGTCCAGTATACATCCATACCTCTACCAGGAATATAGTATGGCGATTCACTAATAAATACACACTGGGGCAGGGGAGAGACGGGTAGAGAAACAAATGAATTCCCAAGCCAGGGTACCACAAAATTTCTTGTGACATCCACTGCAACAGAGAACAGGGAGGAACTACTGAAGGAGCCATCGATGCTAAAATAACCTGCTGAATTTCTGTTACGCTCAGCATACTACCTGCACGTAAGCGCTTTTGTTTTGGCATAATTCCCTCTGCAAGGAACGCCTCCAGAAAACAGGGTTTCCAGAAATAATATTATAGGATGGGGAGCACTGACGGATCGGTGCAGTAACCTTCACCTAGGCCTTCCAATTCAGTTTTGTGTGAATTACATCAAATTGCGGTGGGTATTTGTGTTGGATGCAGAGTAGTTGAATAGCTGCCCATTTCTACACCAAAGCAGCTCTTTTGAAGTTGATTGGTGTTCCCCAGTAACAGAAACACTGCACAGCATCGAAAATGACAGGACATCACAGTGCAATTTCACTAAAAAAGATGCATGGGGTATTATATGAATAATATTTTTCTGAGTTCCAAGATTGGAGTTAGAGAAATGTCTTTACAATTTGTATGTGAGATACTCCTCGACTCTAGTGGCAGACATTCACGAGAACACACACTAATAAGGTATAATTTGACAATATGGTAGAGGTCCGTCTTTCCAGTTCTATTATCTGTGAAAGATACAGTTCCTTGTGCCAACTTGGCTGCACAGCAGTAGCATTTTGCTCTGCAGCCAAAAAAACAAGGATCTGGCAACAGAGCTGAATGCTAACACACTGGGCCAGCAGAGATCAGAGTACGTGAAGGGGATGACACTGCACTGGGAAGAAGGCATCACCTCTAGCACTGCCCGCTGGCTGACGGACGGTAACTCTTACCGACTATTCGGAAAAAGACATCAGCAAAAGCGCGAAATAGAGCTGGCTTTCAGGGTGGAAAGGCAAGTGAAACCTTCCCTGCGCAGACCTACAAGCCTGGCGGTCCTTCTCCGGTACAGGAATGGGAAATGCTCCTCCAAGGGTCCCCTCCCAGGCCCCCACACTGACGTGCTGCAGCACGGTCCAACCGGGCCGTCTTTATTCAACGCTGTTGCAGAAACACATAGCTGCGGATCGAGCAGCAGCGGTGGCACTCGAGACACGTACCAAGGAACGGCGCTAACCTGGGTTTTGATTCTCACCGCGCTCCTTGAAAACACACTGTACCATAACAACTTGTTATGTTATGAAAACATAAGAAACAGGGTAGAATGAATATACTTTAAATAATAGCTTATTTAAAGTATTTTCCATAACATTTGCTTTTCTTTTCTTTTTTTTTTTTTTTTTTGTTAGATCACACTTAATATGATTCCACGACATCAATGCTGTGGATGAAATTGAAAGCTGTATTCTTCTAAATGTGTTCCTAACATTCCATTTTTTACAGAGCTGCCAGGGGCTATTCTGCATTCCCACAACTGCTACAAATGTAACATATTGTTTTGCAATAAAAATTAGCTATAAAACTGTGAAAAATGCCAGAGATCCAAATGTGAGAAACAAGAGAAGGGGGTACGGCTTTCGCACCCTTTTAGTGGACATTTTATTTATTTTTCAAATGGAGTAGACATATTTATAGCTACTGTATTTCAATTATCTCTAATTTCACACATTTTATGCAAATTGTAGACATTTTAATTGCAAATCAGAAGGGAACTTATTTTTAAAAGTGGAGCAACACAACATTTCAGATCTCAATTTTAATTCCAAATTTATCTACATCACTGTTAAAAACTTTTAAAACCTCATTTACACTGTGACTTAAAATTAGGTGCAATTTAAAACAAAAACAAAAGACCTCCATACCAATTCATTATATTGCCAAAACCCTTTTCACACGTTCTTAAATCTTTTCTTTTTAAATCAAAATTTTTAGGTAGGAAAGTTTAGGAAGTTGAAATGACATTATTAATTGGTGACACATTATTTCAACAGAGTCAGTAATTTAATAGTATTGTCCATAACTGATGAAAATTAATACATTACCCACCCTATTTTCTCTTTCTGTCTCCATGACTTCAATAACCTAGGGCATGGGTTATTAGCTCAATCCGTGCTTAGCCGTCACTCAATGGGAAATTCTTTCAAGAGGATAAACCACAACTCAGCCTTTGGCTGGATAAAAATTCCCACTATACATTAAAAGCATTAGTGACAAATGTCGCTCTTTTCCAAGTAGTATTCCCAGTAGCTTACTCTTACTGAACGTTAATAAGCCTATGGCCTTCAACGCTAAATAAAATGTTTGTGACAAATTCAAACCCAGTTGAACCTGTGCTGGTTTTAAGCACAGACAATTTTCTAATGGATCCTAGGGCTTCAAATCAAACTAAGGGTCTGGGGATCTGATCTGCGATGCTGGGTCTGAGCAGACTGCGTATGCTGCATGTGAGACATTCGGTACCTGTGCAGACCCCTGCACCCTATAACCTCACTGCTTTGGCCCCAACCAGCCAGTAAGACTTGGGTTTTGGTAAATACTGCCTTTAATTTTGCCATCCAAAACCCATCCTCTAGAAACACTATTCCCAAACAATAAAATACAGACTGAAAATGAGGTCTCTTTAAGCAGAAGTACTGGCTTTGGTACTACACTTTGCCCTCAAGCAGTTACCCCGTTCCTATCTTTTACTACACACACACTCACATAGATGTACACACACACGATCACAGGTTTAAAATCACACATGTGCCTATGGAGCTCTCTAAGCTGAGAATACAGTGCTCGACTTCTCCCTATCCAATGAAAAGATCTTTAAAAGTTTCAACCATTTACTGAAATGCATAAAATAATTTTATTATAAATGGAAATTTACTGTCTGAAATGTGTGGGGGTTTTCTCTGCTTTCTTTCTATTTGGTAATTTATTTAAATGCATTCAAAAATGCATTCAAAAAATGAGACATAGCACTTTGGTTAAGACATCTGTATTTCAAACCAACATCTTCAGGACTGTGAGCAGCTCTGTTAATAGTCTTTTTATTTGATTAGGGTAATCTGCTGCTGTGCTGTCTTAATCTTTATCCACTACCTTTTAACCAATCAATATTTTAGGGTTATAGATTTGGAAGGTAGATGATAATTTTCTAGATAAACTCTCCAGGCACTGCTGACATGGTATGGTTGCATATTTAGTATCTTTTCAGAGGATTCACAACTCCAGCAATGTAGGAATCTGCCCAGAAAAAAAAAGTTAAACCTTAAATTTTCAAAGCTGTGTGCAGGGATTTGGCCACCTGACTCCTATTAATGTCAACGAAAATTTAGGGGTAAGAAAAGCAATGTCTTTTTCCTCAGATCATTTCTTCTTTGAAAGGAACCAGAGAACAAGACAGAGGAAATGAAAAGCAACTTTGTACCACAGGCTGAGACCAGCAAGGCCTGCTGTTGAGGCAGGAAGTATACAGAAGTAGAACATTTGTTCACTAAATGAGCCTCTCCACACGTATCAAAATAAGGAGGTATGAGAAGTTCAGAAGGAAAAAAATTAGATTTTGTGTTTTTAAAATGTCATTAAAATATATATTTTTTAATTTTGCTCAGCTGAAATTATCTGTTGCTTATGATATTAATTTTGCTGCAGATAAAATTAGTTGTCAGACCTCTGTTTATGGCCTAATTACCTTTTGTAACAAAAAAAAAAAAAAGGGCAGGAGAAATAAAAGGAATAACAATAAAATACAGTTATCTACTTTCGAGCAAGGGAGGTTCTTAGTGATGTGTTACCTGGGCAGATTTCAGCAGTGCTATGCAAGTCTTTCACATACATGAAAGCAGATTTGCTTGGGCTGTTTTGCCCCTCTGGGCAGTGTCAGCTTCTGCCTGCCCTCATTTCCACACCTGGGGACAGGCAGGATGGGCCAAACTGCCCTCCATTACTTCTGGAAAACTGGGAATCTTGTAATTATTTGAGCCCCTTTTAATAAGGGAGCAAATCAGGGAAATTTGTGGACAACATCTTGAAAAAACAGCCACTATAGAGTAAATAACTGTACTTTCTTTTTGAAATATTTGTCCACTTTGATTCCAGTTTTGGAAACAGTAAATCATTTTTATATTGGTTAGCAGTGGGTGCTAGGCATGCCACTGAAAAGCTGCAAGACTTTTAAACAAATGGATGGAGCCCAGTGTTACAGCGCTACGGACGTTAGAAACTAGCACATTTTGGTCTCATTTCAGTCCTCTCTCCTCATATCGCCTGATCCTTCAGCAAGGAGGAAGTACCACAAACACTGAGCGTATTTCTTAATAGCTTTTCCCATTACAGTAATCTGAAGATCTATCAATTCATAGAGCATTCGCATTAATCAAGTTGCAGCCACGATGCCATCTAAACTACAGCTCTACCTGGCAGAGCTTGGGAGCGGCGCATATAGAAGATGAGTGAATCTGGCCTCAGACAGAAGTTGTCCTTTGAAGCGGTCTGTGCAGCATTACCATGAGATCTGCCCAGCTACATTTTTGAATATATCTGACGAACAAAAAATTTGTATCTGTGTTCATTTCACAAGATGTAAACGTCTCTTTTGTGGTAGGAAAAATCCTGCTCCCTGGAAGTGATTCTAATCTAATCTGATGTGCAGTATTTGTAAACGTACTTTAGTGTCCCAACCTATTTACAGTGTTTACATAAAACTACCCGAAATCTCCACATGCCTTGAAAAGTTAATCCAGTACAAATATTGACTGGCTGTCAATTGAGCATTATTGACTTGCTCCAGGACTGTGCTTTATTGCCTTAACTGATGAAACTTGTTTTCTTTGCTAAACTTAATTTCTTTTTGGCCCTGTTTGGATGAAATACCATTCGCTAGCCTGCACCTCCCACTCACTGCTCTGGGCCTGCCTCTTCCAGTTACCTAGAGTGGCAGGACAGCCGAAGGACTTTGCTGTGTGCAACAGGAACTTGCAGAAGGAAGCCAACAACCCAGTCTGTATTTTAGAAAAAGGACCTCGGCCAACACCAGTCCTATCTCCTATAAACATTTGGTCCACATCAGCTCCAATGCAGCGACTGCCCTCTTTGCAACCACATATGGTTGTACAGAGAAATGTTTCCAGAAAGGCTGGAAGACTCTATGAATCCTTCAACAGGGTCTGTGAAAGGTAACTATGAAAAGCAAACTGACTGCCAGGAGGCTTAAATTCCCTTTGTGGCAGTCTACACCTTCACTGGGAGGTTTTGTGGGTTTTTTTTAAGGAATTCTAAAATTCTAAAAGTTGAAAACCTTGGATGTCTTTGCATCTTTTTATCAGGGATAGTACAAATCAGGTTGTCCAGAAACCAAAGTTCATGAAACACACACACTCATCAACACCCAAGAAAACATTATTTATCATTTCATTTTTTAAAATCTATAGTTTCTAGATACAGCAAAAAAGAAACCAAAAATAGCAACTTTCACAACATTCCCTGATTCTGCAACAAATTCCATCAAACGTTTTAAATTCTGACCCCCAGGTCAAGTGAAACTGACAATAAATCTTAGGAAGGATTTGGTATTTTTAAGCTGCAAAACCCCAAATCTGTTACGAAAGATTTATCAAAACTTATAAAAAATGAACCCAAAATGTTTCAGTCAGTGCAAGAAAGGCCAAAAGGGTGGAATGGCAGACAGGGAAGGAAGTGTAGATCTTGAATGGCCCATAGCAAGTCATAAAGCAGGTACTCGTCTCTGATCTCAAAACAACATTTAGGAAGGAATTTCCTGAAAATTCCAGTTAAGAAAGACATAGGGGGTTTATTTGTTGTTGTTGTGAGGTTTTTTTATAAAGGAATGTAACAGAACGGACACTTACACTTTGCAGGAGCGCTATCTGCTTCTCCACACGGGGATGCTTTTTGCACCATATACAACTCCAGGGCAGTATTTGGTGCCGAGACAGGATGGTGCCACCATCTGTTCCTTCTTCTGTTCTCATCAACAGTCTGGTGAGAGAGGGGCAAAGAGAGAAAAAAATGGGGATATGTCATATTGTTACATCTTCATTTCATATTCTTTATAACTTCTTATGTCTAGCTCAGGTGATGAGACAGTCCAATTCTTTTAATCGAACATTCTCAGATTACCTTTTTGGGAACTGAACAAAGTCAGTTTTGCTCTCAGATTGCCAACCACACAGCAATTACAATGCTTGTCTAATTTGTTTATTTTTAGCCCTTATAAGTCACTATTTCTACAGGACTTCCTTTCCTTTTAAATGAAAGGCAGCTTCTAAACATTTGGCAAACGGAAGAATCTACCCTATAACACCAGCTATGTCAAGAATGCACCTGCCCTCTGTTAAGATACTTTGGCTAACTTGAATAAGGTTAATTGTTAATAATTTCATTAGTTTACTGGCTAGTAAATTTTTGGGGTTGGGTTGGTTTGTTTGTTTTGTTTGTTTTTTTTTTTTTAAAGAAAAGCAGGTCTTTTCAGAAATTTTACTCTTTTTTTTTTTCATTAAAAGGGGGCTGATTTGTGATAAGATCTTTTTTTTTCTTTTAACAAAACATGTGTTAACATTCAAATCCTGTCAAATGAATTCAAGGTGTCTAAAGCAGTTCAGCTAACAGGCTCCACGAGCGTCACAGTAGAACCGCCATATGTCCCACTTTGAAGTGACTGTCTCCTCCGCCTTTCCTTCAGCAGACCCCGTGCTGCTCACTCTCACCTCCACTGACCACGGGAGGAACAAGAACAAGCGCTGGGTCAGACAGCAAGACAGCAAAGCAGTGCTGCCCGCCCCCCCAAACTGCTAAAGACGACCAACTGATTCAACAGTGGCTATCCTCTGCCGGATGTCACTAGGAGTTACCGTTTTCCTGTAAAGTGTTATTTGGATATTAGATGTGGGATGGGAAAATCAGCATCTTAACAGGCCACTTCCTTTTCCAACAGCTTTACCCATAGAAAATGAAATTCTCGATTTATCCAATAGGTCTGGTGATATCCTCATTCCTGTAAGTATGCTACTGCATGAAAAGTCATTGTGCAGCTGCAATTGAAGTAGCTGATGTAATACTGTGCTGGTTTTGGCTGGGGTAGAGTTAATTTTCTTCCTAGTAGCTAGCATGGGGCTATGTTTTTGATTTGTGCTGAAAACAGTGCTGATAATACAGGGATGTTTTAGTTGTTGCTTAGTGTTTATACTAAATCAAGGACTTTTCAGCTTCCCATGCTCTGCCAGGTGCAGAAGAAGCTGGGAGGGGACACAGCCAGGACAGCTGACCCCAGCTGACCAAAGGGCTATTCCACACCATATGGTGTCATGCTCAGTATATAAAGCTGGGGAAGGAGAAGGAAGGGGGGAACTTTTGGAGTGATGGCGTTTGTCTTCCCAAGTAACCGCTACACATGATGGAGCCCTGCTTTCCTGGAGATGGCTGAACACCTGCCTGCCCATGGGAAGTAGTGAATGAATTCCGTGTTTTGCCTTGCTTGTGTGCGCGGCTTTTGCTTTACCTATTAAACTGTCTTTATCTCAACCCATGAGTTTTCTCACTTTTACTCTTCTGATTCTCCCCCCATCCCACCGAGGGGGAGTGAGCGAGCGGCTGGGTGGGGCTTAGTTGCCAGCTGGGGTTAAACCATGACAAACACCTGCAGTCATACATCCAGCAACACAAAGTCTCCTGCTCTGCAGCAGCAGTTCTACCAAATTCTCCCGTCCTGCCCCAGCCACTGGGGTTTCCTCTTGCGTGCACTTCTGTGGGAAATGTGCCCTGTTGCTCTTTCTCCCTCAGACACACTCCTGATGTGCGAACTCAATCAGAACAGGAAACACTCCATTATTTTTTTTTTTTTTAACATACTGCAACTGATATTAAAACCATTTTCCGGTGGAATATGTATAGCTGCTTTCTGCAGGTTTCAAAAGAACGGTTGAAAATATTCTGTAGCTGTTTGGTCCATTTTCACCTCCTGCTCCTTGTTCACACAGCTTACTTCAGGCACGAAAGGAGGAGCCACTTGTGCTCTGAGACACGGCATCCACATGCTTACATGAGTGCAAACACAAACCCATGCACTCCACAACCTTCACTAGAGTGGCATGGTGCCCTCAAGAAAAAAGCTGTATCCCAGAGGCATGTGCACATGTGTGTGTGTGTGTGTACACGTGTGTATGTACACATACGTGTGAGAGAGACAGGCAGGGGCAGCACGGGGGCCACGGGAGGGGGGATGTGCAGCACAACAAGCCTGCCTAACACTGGGTTTTTAAGGTGAGACATAATCATTTAACATACAGATGGCATATCAGTTTACATCTCACACTGAGAGTTCGTGCTTGGTTATACTGGAAAAGGGAGAAACAAATTATAACAGAGTCAGAAAGCCCCTGAAAAGCAAGGCTATGGGGGACCCCAGATGTACTTGAAACCAACCACAATCACACCATCAGCATGAGGTGTAAAAAGTGCCAAAACAAGATGAAAACACTGATGCTCCGTATGTTAAAAAGCTTGGGTTTTGCTGTAGCCCAAAATCCTTCCCTCCCCACATACCGGTACATAATAATAATAATCATAATAAAAAATAAGCCCTCAAGATCAAATAGTCAGTGATATCTTAAAAGAAAAAAGAAGACAGGCTTAAGAAACCAAATCCTTGTAATAAATAATATATTATGAGTTAAGGAGATGAACTGACAAAGTGGTGCACCTCTAATCTCTTCCCTGCAACAGCGAGAAGAGCTGAATCACTCGCACAACATTTTTCTTTAAACATGTTCAGGGATTGCTCCTGCACTCCACTTTTCTCTAAGAATATCATGCTCTACTAATTTACCAGACTGACTAAGCTACATACCAGCAGCACCGTCAGTTATAACCTGTAATTTTATCTTGTAAAAATAAAATTTCTGAACATTCTCATATTAGAATATAATTGACTGTTTCGGGGCAGGTTTAAATCAGGTATGTAGGACTCAAGCTACTTAACTGATGCAAACTCAGCTCTCTTTTTAGGGTTCAGAGTTAAGGCCCTTCCTCACAAATCTCTGATGTTCAATGCTAAGTTGTCAAGCCCGGCAGCTGTGGCAGCCTCCTGATGGCTCTGACATCAATCTAATGTAAATTTTGCATGTGGCCCATACTCGGAGACCCACTGCAGCCCTGCAGTGCATCAAGGGCCATCTCACTCAGGATTCCCAGTTATTCATTTATTTCAAACCTGAAATGACACCTATCTACCTGAACAATGATTTTAAATAACAATCTGTACAAGAAAAAAAAAAAATCCAGCAGCATGGCAAAGATGCCAGGCACATAAAGAAAATTAACTAGCCCATATTTCTAAGCAGTAAATTCAATGTCACCTTTTTATACCTTCTGCCCCCTCGTCTAATGTCACTCAACAGATTCCTACCAGTGTCGTGCAGCTCTTTCAGGCAAGGTAGGGGTAAAGTCCATGAGCAAGGACCTCCCACCTTACACCAGTCCTGTGCTTCTCTACCAAGGGCACATCCCTTCAGTTCTTCCTCTCTTGGCTTTGCCATCTGGGGGAAAAAGGTCTCTGCAACATTCAGGACCTAAAAGCCATCATGCTGAAGTGCACCAGCTTTTATGAAAAAATATACACCTTCCAAGCAATAACTGTTGAAGGAGGGAATGCTTTTGGTGTAATACACCACACTCGAATTTTATAATGAAAACTCAGGCAGCAATATAGAACAAAAGACTGCATGACATGATGTTGATTTTCAGAATGAATGACAGTTTGGCATTCTGGTATGATAGGTGTAAACAGAACAGAACCTCTCTTTTGCTTTTAACGGCCCAGAAGCTGGACAAGTTGTGTTGTTGTTGTTATTATGTAATTATTTCTAGTATGGTGTTAGCACACTTCCATGTCTGCATAAGCCTGGTATATATGTGACTGCACTAAAGACCTCTGTATTTTGACAGGTCAAGCAGTAAATGATGAGCATGTAACTTGTTAATATTTGAACTAAGTTAGAAACTACTTCCGTGATGACATCATACCTAACCATCTTTTCTAATTTGTTTTCTTAGTCCAAGAAAGCATTTCAACTTAAAAAAAAAAAAAAGAAAGAAGAAAAAAAGGAAAGAAAAATAAAAAAGAAACAACAGAGAGTGGTTTCTTAGCAATAAAGTAGCAGATTTCAAATTCCAAATTAATTATTTTTGACATTAGTTATTTTAGTATTGCAGAGATTTTTGAATGATGCAATGATCATCAGAAACAACTGTGCCCACAATCATGTCTAAATGGAGTTGTTACTGGTCATCAGCGCTGAAGACCACACTGACACAGCTAAGACTCATAATCCAAGTCAAACACACACAAGTAGGAGAACTAAGAAAGTGTAAGGATAGTATTAAAGGATTAAGAAAATTCTAGAAAAAAGCAGAGTCAGTGGCAAATACAAGTAATTGGTTTTGAAAGTTTGACTTTTCTTCAATAATCCAAATTAACAATCCCAAAGAGAATTTAGAAATGAGAACATATTTTGCAAAATATTCGCTTGTAGCACAGTGCTTCTGTATTGAAAATCAACCCGCCCTACCAAATCATTTTTATTTAGAATAGAGTTTTTTTATGTCCCGCAGAATTCATCAGCAGTCACCAACGCTCCCAAAGCCATGTTGTTTTGCGCTGATAGAATTGTCTCATAAGGCACAAGGAGAAAAGAAATAATGAGGCCTGGAATAGCAGCCTCATATTCTGCCTTCCGCAGCCAGGATGCACTGGCTTTTTTCTAGAATTCTCTAGGCTTTTTCTCCTATACCACATCCCACACTTCTGTTTACACTTTCTCATTGCCGCTCCATCTTCTTTCCCTACTGAAGTCTTGCATCCTCCTTCCACCTCACTCTCTTTATAGCAATGCTTTTTCCCCTCCCATCTTTCAGTTGGTTTATTTTCTCACCATAATGAAAGTGGATGCCAAAACTGTGAGCTGGTTTGGCCTTCCCAGTGCAGAGCAGTGGGAAAAGGAGGAGTCATCGCTACAAACCTGCACGAGTGACAGCTATTGCTGCTGGCAAAGGCAGGAATTGCAGTTAGATTTTAAGAAGATTAAAAAAAAGGGGGGGAAAAAAGCAGGAGAGGAAAGGGGGGGAAGACACCTTTTTTCAGCCCAGCTATTTGAGAGATAATTGCTGTAATTTTGTCTCTCCTGAATCTTCCCACTAGGCAAGCTTACTGAGGAAGGCAGATTTCTAGTTCTTAAAAGTGCAGTAATTCACACTTTTCTAGAAGAAGTTTTATTAGTTTGAAATTTATACTTGACCATTTCTAAATTCTAGGACAAGACCTAAAAACTGAAAAAAAGGTCCAAGAAAGAGAAACGGAAAGACAGACAGACAAGAAAGAAGATCAAACCATATAGTGCTGGCAAAAAGAAAAAAAAAGACGACAAAGATTTTCACTTTGTCTGGCACAGTGTTTTCATGTTTTTTAAATTGTTCTGTATTTTCACAGCTTCAGCTGATATTTCTGAAATATGGAATTTGCATTTTCTAGGTGGGGAACACTGCCAAAGCTGTTAATCCCAGGCAGATGTAAAGTTGCACCACTATATTGTGATGTGGCTCCTTAAAAACAACTTAAAAGGATAAAAAAACCCCAACAAAACAACCACCCAACAACCACCACAAATATTCACTAACCCATATGGTCAATAATTGCTGTTTAATAGTCCTCCTATTACAAACCTAAAAAGCAGCAGCCAGAATTACCAGTAGAGTATTAATAAACAGGAATGAGTTAATAGTGCATAAAGACCTTCTAGTGGAACAGTGGGGGAGTTGAATATTCTTTTCTTAAGTCAGCTGTAAGTAATTACTACATGGTGTGCTTCTGACTATTACCATAACAGAGCAATTGGACGTAAAGAATGGATAATAGTATGGACATGGAGGTATTTTTAGAATATCAGCAGTGAGGCAGGTAAATGCCCTACTCAGGCACAAACCTTTAAATAAGTTTAAATAACTTTTCCTAATGACACGTAGCCTGAGCAGAATTTTGAAAAGATCAATCTAATAAATTATTTAAAGTAACTTTATAAAGACATGTCTGTGATATGTAAATAAGGGAAACGGCAAAAAAATCCCACACAGACATTAAGCAAGCAGCCAGCATTACGGTAACTACATAATCACAGGTTTCTCTTGGTTTCTTTTAGAGCAGTGCCTTCATCTGTTTGAATGCGGACTGTGCTTCGCTCGCTTCCATTGGCTGCCCAGGTAAAAACTAAAATATTCAAATAAGAACTGTAACTGTGATTGCAGGAGTTGTGGGTTTTCTACAATTGAGTTAGTCGTCCTCAGTGATTTAATGATGCATATCATTTATTTTAAAATATTGTTACAGGAGCATTCACCGAGATGCAGCTTCGTGTTCAAAGGACTGTCCATTATGTTATGCAGCAGGGCTTTTCATGTACAACTACAGGCTGAGATATTGTCTGTCGACACAACATATGCTCTCAGATAAAAACAGCTTGAGACTTTTGATTCAGAGAGTAGTAATTTTGAAAATGCACAGAAATATAATTTAAGGAATATTTAGAATTTTTCAGGCTATAGGTCTTTCTCCTGCTATGTTGCTACACAGGGCAGATGTTGATTTTTCAATTTGCAGGTTTGTTAAGCATCATGGAATGTTTTGGTTCTCAATCAAGAATATTCTTCCCAAGTGGTTGCAAAGTCCTATGCCTGAAAATAAATGCATGTCCTTTTTGTTTCTTAGCAGCACGTGCTCTGCATTCAGTAGAAGCATAAAACAGATAATGCGATGCCGTTTATCGGACCAATATATACATTTTAAGCCACAGGATCTCAGAATGCAATGTATTTGCAGGTTATGTTCTACAAACACAGTTTATATAAGGCAAGAGGCAATTCCATTTACTGTGTGTCATACCAACACTTCTATTCAGAAAATTAGTATATACCATGCACTATGCTGTCCTCAGTAGTGTGTCCCTCCACTGATGTGCCACTATATTGGTCAGCTACTGATGACCTTATAAAAGCGACGGTCCCTGCGTACATAATTTTAATGATGAACAGCACAGCAGGTGAGAAGTATGTGCATATATGTTCCCTCTTCCTCAAATTCTTCATTTCTCATTTGCATGCATACCAACAGACAGGATAAAATAATTTTGGCTCCCCTAAAGACAACAGAGATTGTGATGCTGAGTTCCCCCACAGTATTCGCTATCTTCAACAGCAGTTTATGACTGCAATGTCATTGATATTAGTCCTATATTTTCATGTAACAATTAGATACAGCTATAGAAATCACATTCTGCCAGATCCACCTCTGCATAAAGTTGCTGACTTCAGGGCATTTTATCAAGATGGCTTTGGCCCTTTGCAGTCTTCTGCCCCATTAAATCTGAAGATTATGTGTTGTTCTTAGTCAGTCCACTGTTATCATAATGGAGAGCTGATGTTATAATGTGGGTCAAACAAACAGCTAATTGTTCTTGGGCATGGCTTGAGCAAAAACAGAATGGAGAGGCTGAAGACGTTAATAATAGTACTTGGCACGATTATAATAGATAGCTTCTATCAGAGGATTTAAAATCACTTTGCAAGCTTTGCAAGCACGTTGCTAAGTGTTTTTGATACTCCCATTTGAAAGTGAGACCATCATCTCAAGACCATGCTCATACATTTAGATACTGGAGCAGTAAGAGTTTAAACAATCAAGAAAGCAATACATGATAAAGGGAAGCTTTAGAGAGTTGTGCTAAATAAGCCAACTTGGAATCAAAGCAAAAGTTTGTGAGGGCGTTTTTAAACAAACAAGCTAAATAAAAAGAAAACAAGTAGGCAACACTGTAAGAATAAAAAAATGCATATGGACAAAGGTTGGTTTTGTTTTTTTGATTTTGTTTTGCTGGTTTGGGGTTGGTTTTTTTTTCCCCAAAAGTTAAAAAACCACAGTTGCTGCTTTCTACCATTTTTCTGCACTACTGTGCATCCAGCAAGTGCTTTGCAAAAGGATGGCACAGGGAAACCTATGTGCATGGTTAGAGCTCTCCAATTAAGACCAGGACTCAGCACAACATGCTGGATTGCAGGAGCAGACTTTCTAAATGTAAGCAATGTCAAGCAAAGGACTGACTTCTCACATGCCTAGAAAGGGTTTAGGATATTTCTGGTACTGTAGACACACACACACGTTCACACTTACACACACATTTATTAGAATATTAAACAATAATACCCCAGGCTGTATCCTGTATGGAAAAATCCTACGGAAAGGTAGAGACTTACAGTCTTAAACAGGCAAGGTAGAGAAAGGATGAGAAGGGGAACACAAAGAAAAGTGAAGCGGTGACACAGAAGTCACAGAATTGCAGCTGGAATCAAGGTCACCCAAACTGACTCAGAAACTGATTATGGGCAGAATAAATCTGGAGCTCATGTGGGAAGCGGGGGGGGGGGGGGGGGTAGCAAAAGTATGAAAAATAAGGTCACTTAACACTGCTGAAAAAGTTTCAACACACAGGAAAACAACACAAAAACTGATCTAAAAAATTGTTAGCCAGAGATGAAGGCACAGAATGCACGAGAGCAAAAATACTATTGCCCAAGTTCCCTACATCTTCCCATTCCTCAGCCACATTCTTCAGAGGTCTTTCTGTAAGGACCAAGAGGGATGTAGTCAGCAAAAAGAAGACAACAGAGGCATTACCACTTGTCTAGGACATTTGACGTATTTATGGAGAATAACATGCAATTGTCTAAATTATTAGCCCTAGGGAAATTGTTTTGCGGTTCTCATTCAAGCTGTTACTCAGGATGCATTCTGTCCTTCAGAACAACCTGAAGCTGGTCCTGCAGTGTGAATTCTTTGAAAACAAGGTAATGGATTATTTTAAAATGATTCTTCAGGAAGACTAGATGTATTTTGAAGTTTTCCAGTGTGGCACATTGGCCTTACATCTTCTGGCTTAAAATAAAGTGGAATCACTGAATCAATAGTTATATGTAGAAGTATTTGGGTTAACAAAACAGTCCCATTATACATTTCTACAACACTAAACTGCCAGAATCCCCAAGTCTGAGACCAAAACACAACTTTGATCAAGGTATCAGTCTCTCCTGTCCCTGCAGTGTCCGTTGGATATCTCTTGAGAAAGTACTGAGCATATTCAAACCTCCTTCAGTGATGGGCTTAGTGCTAAGGTGTTTAAGGTCCATGATTACGCACAATTTCCTTAAAATGGCCTATTTTTGCTTTCTTGCTCTTGAATGAGACAGTAAAATGAAACACTTTTTTAAAAAATCAGAATTGAATCATTCATGCATGGCTGCAATTGTTATCCTATTTCACTGGCACCTCAAGATCTCAGGCAAAAGTGGGACACTGGTCTCGGAGCATGTGTTAAGACACATCATCACCTTCCCTGAAGAGCTTTCAGTTAGACAAGACAGACACACATGGCAGGACCTATATGGTATCCTTACCCAATAATGTACAGAGAGAGCAATTTGTCTGAACGCTGAGACTTTATAAAGTATGCGACACAAACTTTCAAAGGGTGACGAAGGAAGAACTTCAAAGATTGCAACGATTTTTAATTTTATTCACCCATCTACATTTATGTCCGATATAAACTAAGGGCTGCAAAGAATCGCCTTCTGTCCCCACTTTTGCAAACCTAGTCACTTAGCTTAGTCACATATTGGAGGATATTTTTTGATAGGGAACAGCGTAATTGTTTTGCAAGCTGAACTGAGAAGCAGATATTCTAGCTGCAAAAAATAACACAGCAACCCACTGATCGCTGAGCAGAGGTCTTTAGCTGAGATGGTGCCTCCAAGTTTATCAAACACTTCTGCCCATGAACCTGCATCAAAGTTGCTTTGACCACATTAATCTCAAGTCAGCTGCTTTTCATTTATGCCTCAGCTTCACCAAGACACAATATCAGAGAAGAAGCTGATCTGAGGGGATAGGCAGTACTGACATAGTAATGAAATTACAGCCCATAACATTTTGTGGTCTGTGCCCACGGTTTCAGCTAACCGTTGAATAACATCAGTAACAGGCCTGGGACGCCTGTATTAGAAGAGCAATTTGGAAGAAAGGAAAGAGTGAGAAATTTTTGCAGCACTTCTGAGCAATCTCTGAGGAGAAGCAAAGTCATGGTCTCCACAGGCGCCTAGGTTTGGCTAACAGGGCTCCTGTCTCCCATGGCCTATGTCACATGGGGTCTTGATCAATTTGTTCGCTATCTGGAAAAGTTATGTTAGCCAGGGAATGATTGAAGAACAGAAAATTTACCCAAGACTGAATAGGATCGGTACAATGGGATACAACCTGCACCCAGTGCTCTGCCTCACTCCTTTCAGCCTTGCTGCAGCGATGATTCAACTACCTGAGTTTCACGGGTCAAACTGCTGTACGTAGAGAAACTGCTGCTGTAGAGAAAGCAGCATCGTTTTGGGCTACCCACAATGCTGAGCAGAGCACCCCAGTGGTTGGACAGCTAGGGGTTAGACAAACATCAAAGGCTACCATATACTGCAACAGTTCCCATTTGTCAATCGGGGACCCCAAACCACCATAACTTTTGTGAAAAGGCATCACTCTCCCATTTCAAATAAAATTCACACTTTTTTACTACTGTTCTTTGTTGGCCAGGAATTCATCATGTATAATTGCCGTTCATCCCATACACTGCACAGTTGTGTGTATGCTGTGACTCAAAACTGCTTCTAGAAAAGCAGTTTTGTTTCAAGTCCAGCTTCTGATTTCACGCAGTATCACTCATTAACTGAGCAAAGCTGACACCAGCCTCATTTATTGGAATATTACAGCTAGGCCTTATTTTACTCACTTGCATTGACATGACGACCTGGAAATGTTCCCACCTCTCCCTACCATTTTTTTTCTGTTTTTTTGTCAGCTGCTTGAACCATGCACTGCTTTTTCCCCTTCTGCCTTGCTATCATTTCTACTCTCCAAACACACTTTTATTCTTCTCCCACTTAATTCATCCTTCATAATTACATATTCCCTTAAGATCCTTCCTATTAGCCAGGTTTCTTAGTTACCCCTAACGGGCCATCCACTTACAGGTACCATCATTTGCCAACCTGATCACATTTCTCCATGTACTGCAGTTTGAAGGGTAGTTTTCATTTGCTGTTAACTCTTCACAAGGTATCATTTTTCTTAGGCTGTCCCCAGACTGCAAAGTTTCTCAGTGCCTTTACCACAGTCCATGGCAGCAAAGTTTTAAAATGACGTCTCCCATTATTTCTAACTTTGTGGCAAGGTGTCCAACAACAGCATAGCAGTGAGGAGATCACCTGAAGACTAAAAGTTGACAGACTCTTCCCAAGCCTTGCCAGATACACACAGTTTGGGACAAGCCTCCTTGCTGCTTCCTCAGTTGGGCCTGTAATGGCTGCAGGGAGAGTACCTAAAGCTGGGAAAAACAGCCAGGCCTTCCAAAAGTAGAGAAAATTAATAGATTGACATTCTCAAAACCCTTTTATTTTTATGTTATTGCTAACTTTTATTAAAAATATTGTTAAAATCCAACCTGTTTCTGTGGAGAGGTTCAATTCCAACAAAACAGAATTTTCTGATGGAAAATGTTTCATCATAAAAAACATTCAACCGGTTCTACTGATAAATTTCCACGTTCTTTTCCTGACTAGAGCCAGGGATAGGTATATGAATGTCTCCTGAGGAAAAGGAGTTCCTTAGTTGGAAAAAGGCAAGGTGTTTATTCTTCCTTGGAAATATGAGTAAAGCAGCAGCTGATTAATAGTGAAAGCAGTATCAAGAGAAATGTATGCTAAGTTTCAGCACAGAATTAATTTCTATGGGTAAATATGTATAAATTCCTTACAGTAATAGAATGTGCTGCAAAATTCAACAGATTTCTCACCGTAATGGTGTAAGTAATCAAGGAATGTATTAAGGAAGAATAACAAGAGAGAGAGACTGAAAAATACCTTTCAAAAATTCGTTTACTGACTACATGATGTTGCTACAGCAGTAGTCCATATATTAATTTCATCCTAAATTTTTAGACTAGTATATACAAGGAAGCAAAACCCTCACTATCGGACTTCAGTAGATCTATATCCATTTACAAATTCTGAGGATTGTCCTGATGAGTTTAATGACAAGAAAGAGAGAGGTATCAAGTATTTTAGTGAACGCCTCACAGAAAATATTTTAGTAATTTTCAGCGTGAAGCCTTTCAAGCCTCTTGGAAACAAGGGCTACACAGCCAGGGGAGGGGAGGGAATCCAAAACCAAAATGCTCCCCTGCCCCATCTTCACATGGACTGCTAAAGAAGTTCAAAATTCATGGGAACTGAGCATGCAAAATCAACCCTAAAGGCCAGAATTGACCATACTCTGAATGAGGAGACTTCTTGGAAGAAAATTTAAGATTTAATCCACTTAAAGTAGAACAGTCAATTGATAGCCTGTTTGCCGCTGAGTTCACTTATTCAAAAAAATAATGCAGCAATTACGTTCATAAATGAAATACTATATGTAAAGGATTAGCTCAAGCTTTTTGAGCTGAATTGTACTCTGTGAAAGCCACATAGCCTGCCTAAAAATACTAAATAAAGAGAAAGTCTCACTGGCATGCACTATTTATTGACGTTTATATACTGCCAGTACATAAGCAAATATTTTAACCTTTTTCTGCACCTCAGTATTCCAGTCTCAGTTTCTAATAATGACATTAAGCGGTTCCTAAATTAAATGCTACTACACTCTTTCCCAAAATTGTGAAAACAAAACAGAGCAAAACAAAATACAACAGCATTTTTTAAAAGATGTAATGATCAGCAAAAACGATGCATAAAGCCATTATTTTTTGCTGGGCTTTGTTGTGACAGTTACCATGGCTAACCCATTAACATATTTGCTGTACAAGTATGGTCATTCTACAGCCTTAATTAACTTTCAAGTGGAGAGTGCTGTGGCTTACCACTTATTAAATATCCACTACAATAAGTTACAGTTTTACCCTTCCAACCTCACTTAGCCAAGACACCTAGAAGAACCAGCTTTCTATCTGACTATAATTTTGTAATTGCTTTTTACTGAAATTATGTTGAAACTGGACCCCCTATGTAAATGTATTTTGCCTGGTTCATCTGAAATTGGCCACCCCTAATCAGATCTGGTTGATATTTGATTGAATAAGTAGAAAATTAAGTTTCTCTCTGATAATGCTTTGCTTTTTCCTCCCTTTCATTATTTATAATGTAGGCATTTTTATGTTGAAATTTGAAAGCATGCCCCCTAGAGAACAGGAGAAGACAGACACATCGGAAAGGCTGCTTTGAAAGCTAATCTACTTCTAGTACAACACACAAACAGTGTAGTTACACTAAGCAAAGCTAATTTCAGCAAGCACTTTATTCATGAAGAAAGCAATGCTATTTGAGATTTAATCGAGTCAGAATTAGGTTTTGTGATTAGCTAGGCTGAGCTGTTAAGGTATAGTCATAATGATATCATTATTTCCACACACCCATGTGGCATGAGCATCGTCAAGTAGCGTAATGCTCTGTATGTTTAAACTTGTATACTGCCAGCTAAAAGCAACTGAATCCACCTCCATCAGGCGTTCCACTGAGTATAAAATAGGACTTGAATTAAAAAAAAAAAGTACTTCTACAAAGGGAACACGTGAAAAGGCCACAGGAGTGCACAACTGAAAAATATATAAAAATGCAAATTTCCCTAAACTTCATCTTTGGATGGACTGAAGCATAAGTGAGAACTTCAACAAAGCTATAGAAAAAGATGACAGGTCTGAGTTTCAGAAATTTAAGACAGCAGTAGGATTAGACACTTTGGGTTGTCTTCGCATACATTTCTTATGGGAGTTAATTCCATTTGACATGCAAGACCAAAGCAAGATTACAGAGGCATAGCCCCATGGCGAGGTGTATGCTGTAGCTAAAAGCTGGGATTTGAATAATTGTGCAGGCTTACGCCAAGAATCAGGCGAGAACAGAATGAATGGATTATTACAAGGAACTTTGTACATTTTTAACTGCTGGACTTAATAAAATACCCTGTGTGTAAGACTGGTATTATGGTCCTCTGCACTCACGCTTGTTGAAGTTTGTGGTAGGATCTATCAAACATGAGAAAAAACAGAAGCTGTTAAAAAAGAATGTGTAATGAAGAATTGGGCAGGGCCGTGCACCACGCGATTTTCTGAGGGAAGCAAATTTGGAGAGCTTTAGTTCAACATATTCAGCCCCCCAAAAGTTATAGGGAATTCATTTCCTGTATAAAAGAAGGTTGAAGGAACACAAGAGATTGGATCGGAAAAATGAGGGGACAAAAAAAAAAAAGGTGAGTTTTTATTTCACTGTTTCAGCTTGTTAGCTAGGTCATTTATTACGGAGAAAGATTACTAATCCACACATCATTTTTTTTTAAATTGACCTCTTCCCTTTGTGTCTGTGGAAGCACTTGTCTGTAAAAGGAGGTAATAGCTGACTGCTCCTTAGAGTCAGTGCTGCTTAATTAACTGTCCAGTGAGAATTATTGAAATACTTATATAATTCTTATTTAGCACTCATTAAAGTGAGGGATACAAATGCTGGACAATGAGAGGTTCAGGAAGGCTTTGAAAAGAGGGAGTTAGTACTCTAATAGCAAAGAATTATGAAAGCCTGCCCATTAACAGTAACAGAGCAGACCTTTCATTTTAAAAGTCACTGACTCAGATCTGGACTTATTTGATATTTTTTAAAAAGCTCCTTCATCTAACCCCCTAGCAATAGACCATCTCCAATTCCTCCTGCTATTGCTAACCAGACTGTGCAGTAGGTGCATGAAGGAGGTAAATGACACTTGTGCACCGCCCTGTGATGGTGCCACGGTCACACAGCCCTGTGCACCCTCGGCTGGGTTTGGCACAGCTTTCACTCCTCCAGCCTGCTCGCAGCCCCCACACTCACAGAAAGCTCGTCAGCCGCTAAGAGCATACCAAGATAGGTAAGAGAGAACTAGTTGCAATGATTTGTACCGAAACAGCGTTAGCAAAGTACATGTACTTTCTTAATCCAGGACTTCCCTTGCATAAAACATGTCTATGAATATCAGTATACTATGTATAAAGAAAATCTCAGGTGATGATCATTTTGCCCTAAAAATAATCTCTATTTCATTTCAATGGGTGCTTTGGAAGCCTGCCATAAAAGGTGATGAATATCCTGAATAACTTGGCAGCTTCCAAAATGGAGATGAAGAGCCTGCTGGGTACCGAGCAACGGCAAGATTCAACACCACCTATAACTTACTCTGTGACATGGATTATGGCAATAATAGACTATTGCACAAAAAACGAGCTAAATTCATCAGTACTTTTGCAAGACAAAAAGAACATGCATGTGCATCTTCCATGCACAATAAAATCTTTTCAGAAATAGCTGGCTGTAAAGAATTAATTGGCCCAATTTCACTGTGTTTCTTGTAGTAGAACTGGCTTTACAGAGGCCATATGCCTCAACAGTTTGTCCTCAGAAAATTTACCAATAATAGAGAACAGTGTTATCATCATTTTAGAAGCTTTGAAGGTTCATTCCTCCACAGAAGGTGTGCTCCATTCCTCTCTCTAATCTGTATATTGTCAAAAGTTCTTGAATCTACAGGAATTCACTTAGACATGAAGCTCAGATATCCTTTCTATTCATATAATGATTGATGAAACACGAGGGAAAATAAATTGAATTATGTTAAATCTCCCAGGGAAACATAATTAAGCTGTAAAGCATTCCCTTGAAATCCTTGTATCACTCAGGCTGTGTCTCCTACTACATGATCAATAATAATATTAATTAAAGACAATTATTTTGAAGGACTAGCATGAAATTTCACCTTTTACTATGTTTTATACTACTAAAAGCTAAGGATTTGTTTGACTATCATATCTGCGAAATCCTTCTGTATTTCCAGCATGAGGTTTCTAAAGTATTGTGGCTGGGATTTTTGCTTTCTTTTTGGTACCTATTGCTGTTCTAAAATCTGTATGTCTGTATATACCCTTAGTAAGTTTGCAGACGACACCAAGTTGGGTGGGAGTGTTGAACTGCTTGGAGGTAGGAAGACTGTGCAGAGGGATCTGGACAGGCTGGATCGATGGGCTGAGGCCAATTGTATGAGTTTCAACAAGGCTCAGTGCCGGGTCCTGCACTTGGGTCACAACAACCCCATGCAATGCTACAGGCTTGGGGAAGAGTGGCTGGAAAGCTGCCTGGCGGAAAAGGACCTGGAAGTGTTGGTTGACAGCCGGCTGACTGTGAGCCAGCAGTGTGCCCAGGTGGCCAAGAAGGCCAATAGCATCCTGGCTTGCATCAGAAATAGTGTGGCCAGCAGGACTAGGGCAGTGATCGTCCCCCTGTGCTTGGCACTGGTGAGGCCGCACCTTGAATACTGTTTTTGGTTTTGGGCCCCTCCCCACAAGAAAGACGTTGAGGTGCTGGAGTGTGTCCAGAGAAGGGCAACGAAGCTGGTGAAGGGTGTGGAGCACAAGGCTGATGAGGAGCAGCTGAAGGAACTGGGATTGTTTAGTCTGGAGAAAAGAAGGCTCAGGGGAGACCTTATCACTCTCTACAACTGCCTGAAAGGAGGTTGTAGTGAGGTGGGTGTTGTCAGTCTCTTCTCCCAAGTAACAAGCCATAGGACAAGAGAAAAGGGCCTCAAGTTGTGCCAGGGAGGTTTAGTTGTGCCAGGGAGGTTTAGTTTGGATATCAGGAAAAATGTCTTCATCAAAAGGGTTGTCAAGCATTGTAAGAGGCTGCCCAGGGAAGGGGTTGAGTCACCATCCCTGGAGGTATTTAAAAGAAATGTAGATGTGGTGCTTAGGGACATGGTTTAGCAGTGGACTTGGCAGTGCTAGGTTAACAGTTGGACTCTGTGATCTTAAAGGTCTTTTCCAACCTAAATGATTCTATGATCCCATGGTAGTTCAGTATACATACATCACAGAAACCACACTGAAGATAATACAAACATTACAACCTTACCCTAAATACAGAAGCTGGCCAATTGGATATAGTAGGAAGAAATCTAATTTGATACTAAAAAGGAAATAGTGTCATCAATTTTCTGAAGGAATTTTGCCCCAGATGGAATTTGTGGACAAAAAAGCCTGGGAAAAAATTTGGTTGGTGAACAATAACTCTTGTCAATGCAACAAAATTATGTAGAAAACAATTGCATGTTTTTACTACCTACAGATAAATATAAATAATTAGTGTGTATATATATACATGTATTTTTAGTATATATATTTCTGAATATATAAAAAAGACTATAAATATATTCTGGTTTTAACAACATACTCTTGCTTATGAAGGCTCATGCTAAAAAAAAAAAAAAAAAAAAAAAAAAAATTAAAAAAGTCCCTTATATCTTGGCCAGAAAAATTAACTCAAATGAAATGGTGAAGATGACATAAAAAACATGGCAGTTCTGAGTAAGTCTAAAACTGAATCCCAGCACCATCCCTAAAGAGTGACCAAGACTTTCATCAAATGTCATAAGCTCTGTGCTGTGGATTTTTTTCAAAGAGAACTCTCACTGGGCAAAGAGCTTCCAGTTTCACAAATGCTTGTCATAAGCTCACATATATGGAAGAGAGATGGACTTCTCAAATATGAAAGCATATATTACAAAAAATACAAAATGCTTCTAAAGAAAGTAGACATTGAATTTGGAACACTAAATACTATTATGAAAGCCATAAACAGAGCAACAATAATTAGAGGAATACCTTGGTATTCCTGAAACCGCAACAATAAAGCAGCTTAGCAAAATAACAGGATCCAAGATGTAAATAAGTTGGGTGTTTGCTTGTTCTTTTAATAACAAAGGCATTGAGAAGGCAAATTTCAGACCCTGCGGAAGAAGGCAAATAATATCTCCCCAAAGGCAGGGGAAAGATTTCTCAAATGAGCTTCATCCTAAAAAAGATCAGAGTAAAATATATGAAGCAAGGTGACATAATGGGCTGTTGCTTAAACGCAGCTACCGATAGTACCCTATTCTGAAAACTAGGCTGTGGGTAATTGAATGTAAGACGAAGCAAAAATACAGAAAAGGCCAAGCTGAAGCTGAAGAATAAAAATGCAGTGTGTGTAACAGTATTGAGAAGAGTACAGCTCTGTAGAACTGATTAATAAGACGAGCAGTGAACAGTACAGAGTGGATTTGCAGAGATTAGAACGTTGCAGGCTTTGTCCAAAAGATTGTATAAACTTCTTATTGGGTTTGAATTTAAATAGAGTAAAATTTATCTAACACTATTAATGTTTCCCTTTGACCTTTAAATATATCTTCCCTCTACCCCAAAAAAGGACACTTTAAAGTAAAATATGTTTACACTCCATTATTTCATACTGCCTGCGCATGTGTGCGTGTGCTTATGCACACATGTGCAGAGTCTATTATATTCCTTTGCACTATAGTAAGAAATCAAGAGAGCCATTACAAACAAACTGCTTTAACACTGGCAGTCAAATTCAAGAGAACATACACTTTGATAAACCCTTCAAGTCATATTCCTGCATTAACAAGTCCAAAAATTAGAAGTACAAGATTGCATAGTAGGAACTCGGTAATTTTTGCTTCAATGCTCTCACAAACACTCCACTGGAACATGCATTGTAGCATGTGGCAGCACCACCTCAGAGAAGTTTAAATCAGTAGTAAGACATTTTTATAAAGAGATGAAACATAAAAATGGACTGGGCAGTAAAACCAAAGATAATATTCAAACCCAGAAAACTACAGGCAGCAACAGGACACTGAATGGAGACAGCAGCATCAGAAAAACCTAACATTCACTGACAAGTTAATGATAGAGACCATCATTACAGACAGAATTAAATATTTAATGGATAGATTCTAAGGGAAAGACACCAGAATGCAGATTTAATTTTCTGGTTACAATGCTGCTTTCAAGATGTCTTTGAGGCTGGGCTTCTATACCTCAGCTATTGTGTGTTTTGGGGAATTTATACCTCTTCATCATATGAGATAGGGAGTTGTACTCAGTCTGGAAACACTCACAGTAGCCACACATGGGAAAATCGGGGTTTTATTTCCATCAAGGTAAAATATTTGCCACAGACTTAAACCCAGAAACAACCAGAGAGAAAGCCACAAGGACAATGGTGTTCCTAAAGGCAAAGCACATAATGACTAGCAAAGAGAAGACATTAAAATATTTAAAACTATCCATGCAGTTCTAATGTATAAACATGTTGTCAACAACAGAAATGCTGTTTTTCAGTCCCTAATCTCTTGCCATTTTGGAGGGGTTAGAAAGGATTTTTAAGATGCAGTCATAGCAAGCTAGATTTTTCTCACCTAACTTTCCCGGTCTAAAAGACGCAAATTAGAAACCCAACTCCCTATACAGTCTGTGGAAGGGGACAGGCACAGAACAAAGTGAATCATCCTGTAGAGGTGACTACGCAGAGCCAAGAGGATTAGTCTAGAATATGGTATATGCCCAACATTAAGGGAGGTGAATCCCACCTTGCACACCCATCCAGAAAGCTGGAGAGTTGACCTAGCTGAGTCTTACCTTCAGCCAGCCTTAGCTGGTGCTCCTCTAGAGATTTTGGATACCTCTATGAATTGCCCTCTGGAGTTTGAGTAGATTTCAGGATTTGGAAAAAATATATATAATCTGTGTAACAAGTGAAAAGATAAAAGAAGAAAAGACTAATTTTAAATGTAGCTTTTCCTGCCTGCCTCCACGCATGCTCACCAATGGCTTTTCCTATATACAAAGTTGACTGAAGGGAGGGGTGGGATTGAATAACAAATTGATGTGATACAATCACATCATTCACAATCACATAATGGACTATATCCCAATTTTCAAAAGGCATAAAGTATCCTCATTAATACGATAAGTGCAGCAGTCAAATCAGTAGTATGATTTTATCAGGGTTTTTGACTGTACATGAATTAGAATATAAAATGCATACAGAATTTTTAATGGGAAGGCTTTAACATTCTGTGAATGTATTTCTTACTGTCATTTACATCGCATTAAAGTGAAATTCCACATAAAAGCATAAAGAGAATACTCTATGTCCTAAATTATAGTTTTTCATAGTTGTCATGTCCACATACTGGGAATCTTATTCACAAGCTGTAATATTATCTTAAATCTGAAAAGGGGAAGGTATTTCTCTGTTTGTTTGGTATGGCTGGCAAGTGGAGTTGTTGCACAATAAGGTCAGATGGTCAGGATGAAGCCTACAGAGATCTTTTAGGGATGCAATTGTATTCAACTACAACAGGTTGCTAAACCCTGGACTTCTAGTTCTCATTCTCAGCAGGGTGCTAAAATTGTTACCATGTTCAGAGAGATGTTATCATCTTCTTTTAGCTCCTTTCACTTTTTCACCTTGCTTTCAGAACATCAGTTTAAAATAAAGTTTGCCAACAAGTATTTGTTTTTCATTCCAAAGGGATGCATTTAGTCTTTAAGAAGTAAGTATATACTATTTCTGTATGCATCTACTTCACATTAAATTTTACCATAAAAACTGGCAATATCAGTTTTTACAATCTAACCTATTTTCTCAGATCCAGTAGTTTCATGCTGCTTCAGATTTGATTAATCTCAAAGAAAAAGAGCCCGTAAACTCAGATTTGTTCTATACTCACCAAACCACCTGGCACAGACTAGATGATATTTCTGACCAATATATTATAGTTGGTCTAAATTCTTCTCAACTCTAAATGCTGTCAGTTAAAACACTGTGGTTTTCCCCAGTGCAACTGGAAATGTTGGACTGCAGTAGAAGTCCTGGAATGTAAGTGAACATAACAGGCCAATGTACCATCCACAGAACAACACCCTACCTTCTTCTGGTTGCAGCTTTTCAAACAGATGCAGGTTAGTTCCTTCTAGAGGAACAGCAGGTATGAGCTTTTTGGTAGCACGTTAGATACTTCCTTAGATGCTGAACACACAGGAACACCAGAAGCTTTTAGCGGTACTCTGATATTCAGACTTGGAGTTCTTTCCCCAAAGAAAACAGGTGTCTTGCAACTACAGCATCTACACATCCTTATTGTAATCTGTTATTTGTATTGCACCACAGCAAAAACATACAGTTACTGCTGCCTCGCTCCATTCGGCTGCCTTGGAGTATAATGCAGCACCTCTGTTAGTGACACCCCCCAAACTGGGCTCACTGACCTTTCTCAGTCTGCAGTCATTTGGTTTTCTATTTCACCTATGTTATTTTAGACTTGTTTTTTTTTAATATTCTGATGTTGACGAAGGCACCACCTTTGTGGGATCAACTGTAGGATTCCAGGGCATACCAAATAACTGCTGGACTTTAAATGATGAAAGATCACATGCTCTTCTTTTTCGTTCTTTTCTGATTCTCCAAATACTGGATCTTAATTTTCTGTTTCTGCTGCCCCCCACCCCTCCCATCTCAATAACTTCCCATTGGATCTACTGGCATCTGCAAGGACTTTTTTCAGCATATGCAGCATACAAATATTTGGGAGGAATAAAGATATGCAGTATCGAAGCATCTGGGAGAGAAAGAACAGGAAATTTTACTGGATTCGTCATAGAAGCAGCTACAGCTTTAGCTGCATCTCTTACTTGTGAATTTACAGATCCTTTCAGGCCAGAGAGCAGCAAATATTGGCGTTGCTATATTCAGGTTCTAGTAACCATTTATCCATGCCAGAGCAGGAACGTTACTTCTTGAACGAACCACACAGACTGTTGCATATGATCAGTGCTGGGTTTAGTACTGCGTAAATCTCTAAGAGACTGAGGACTTTTATTTAGTCAACGCGAAATAAAGAATTTGTAGAAAGCAATACCTCCTGCAACTGGCTTTTTGCAGAGCAAACAATCTGCTACTCAGTTGCAGAAAAGGAGACAGAGAAGTGAGAATGGTACCTCTGACTGAATCTGCCAGGAGCAGGTTATGAAGAAAGAAAACTCCCTCCCCTCCTTTCATCTTTATCCTCGATATACACAACCACATGTATCCAAGTCACTGCAAGTCTGTATGTCAAATACTCATCATTTCAGTTACTTTATTTACTGTGCCATATTGTGCAGTTTTCATTAGGAAGACGTCAAAGTCCTCCTAGCATGCATTTCCCAATATTGGGAATGAGGACTTTAAAGAATCTACCATTGGCTAAACAGCTGCAAAGGGAAGTAAATCTTGCCCATCCCACGTTTCTTAATCTGCCAGAACGGCCAGGCAGAATATGTGTTTAAAGGTCTGCAAGAAAGGACTGCTTTGAAACATCGCATTGGGAATTGTCCTTTCCAAAGGAGATGCTTGTGCACTAACGCTCACGCAGGTTGATCTGGTATACCTGGAACGGAACTAGCATCCAAATAGTTAGCACAGGGTACCTCAAACAGCAAGCTGGAGTGACTGGGGACACAGGCACACCACTCATAGCGAGAGGGAAAGGGGCATACGCCCTTACACATAATACAGCAGCTTGCTGTGAGCCACAGCTCTCACTCTGGGCCAGCCGCATGTGTCGAGTCCTGATCACACAGGTCCTCTCTGACTCTACCCCTGAAGCGCATCTGATTTTTAAGAAAAAAATTCTACCCATCCCATGTACAAACTCTCAGAGATTGCTTTTCCGACATTTACTATCAAGTGACTGTGCATAACAATCAGAAGCCTCTCACGCATGACAGCCCAACCAGCATGGTGTTTTCATAAAGATCCTCATAACACCCTGTGTTACTTTGCTGCTCCAAGTCTTTCTCCTCCTTGTTAAAACCACGTTGAAACCACATTTCTTTTCCCCCACTTCTTTTTTTTCAGACCTCTACTTTCTATCCCTCCTGATTCCAGACACTATGGAATGAGAAAATATTTAGTGTAACTTGGGGCAGGTATTTTCAAAATTATTTCTATCAGGTTGACAGGTGTTTTCTGTCAATCCTGTAGTTAAATTCAAGGAGTTACAGGGCTGATGAACAACTAAAAATAATAGTCCTGATTAGGGCATGGTATTACTGAGCATTGCACAGATGATAGCGTACCCAGTCATCTTTAATCTTGTTACATCCAGAAATTAAGAATAATCACATTCTTGGATTGTGAAAAATCCCAGCAAAACCCAGCATATTTCCATAGATGATACCGCTGTCTAATTAATTAACTGAATATTAATCCAACAGGTGCCACTTTTTTCCAAACCAGAAAGGAATCAGTGCATTACTGTGGTGTTAAGTGGTGTGGTATCAGTTTGCAGTATCACCTTTTAGGTGAGATATGAAACAGAGGTCTGATCTATAATCGTATTCATAGATCATAGGGTATATTTTAATAAGTGTTAAGGCTGGTACGCTGTACTGGATTTAATGTGGACTAACTCAGTTTCAACTCTAAAATCTCCTTTGCAATTTCCCTTGAACGCAGAAGTCATACTCACATCCTGCTCTAAAAATGCTGGAATGTCGTAGTTTATGAAGAATACTGCCATGCTGAAAGCGCTGCATTTCTCTCCCAGTGAGTTTAATCCCACATACAGGGGCATAAGGGACAGGACCATTTTCAAACCTGACCTTCTAAGGTAAGCAGTGAGACAAACATACTCAAACCTAAGTTTGAAAATTATGTTTGTGCTACTAAAAGGTTATGTTACAGTTCTTTAGTGCAAAAGATGATATATAAATATGGAACATTTCAAGAGACAAAGCTACAGAGCAGTATTTTATAATTTTAAATACAATCTTTTTTGTCTTTCAGCATCTTTCAGTTCTTCCTATGAATGCCTTTGGCTCTAACGAGATATAACAAATCAAATAAACATGAAGAAAAAAAAGAAAGGATTACAAACAAATGGATAACAATCATTTTTACATGTACAAAATGTACAGAAAGTTGATAAGTTAGTCTGTTTCTATCAGAAATTCAATGTGCACATGTGATAAATCTGATCACCTGTTTGCATGTAAAAGATATGTAAGTCTTGTCTTAACTTGAAGTTTTCTGATTAGGATTTTAGGTATTATTTCTGATGTTTTTCCAGATTGACATCCATGGTCTACTTTGATAATGAATACCCCAAGAGAGCACAGAGACAAGACTGGGTCTCAGAAGCTAGGAGCATTTCAATCAAAGATGGTTTGTTAATAATAAAGTAAGAAAAAAAGCCATTTGCTTCTTTTGCAGTGACTGCAGCGCTGACCCTCTCTTGGTCCTGCTAGGCCTGTCTGAGCAACAGCAGAGTTCAGTGGTAATTAAAGCAACAGTGTTGTGAAAAAAGTGTGAATTACTTTTACAAGAAGACTTGGATGTTGCTACCGACTGACAAAGCACAGCAGGAGAACTCTGCTGGATATTAAAGAGCTATGGTAGTCACTGTATTGTAAGGTGGCTTTTCAGCACAATGCAAAATTGTGACTTTTCACAAGTTTATACCTCAGGAACCATTTGAGTTATCGGCTTAAAATTTAGTATGTTTTATAAGGCACATAGCAGACACCATAAATGTGTCATACTTGGTAAAATCTGGTCCTGTTTAAATTATGTAGACCCTAAATTCAATTTTTACCCTTCAATTATGACTTCACTGGGTAATTATTGCAATATTACAGCCCAGACTGTTGTGCAAAATTACAGAAAGGGCTACATATTCAGACATCTCTCAGCAAATTATTGCAGTGTCAAATAGCCTGAATTTCCATTTTTGACATTTTTAAAACTAAAAAGCATCGCACCTCACATTTTTGGCATTGCACAGAGAATATATACCAGGTATTATACAGCAGCCCTGTACTGTACTGTATAAATATCCTTTTAAGACAACATGGTTCTGTGAGGCAACACAAAGGACCAGTTCTGACAAATGCTTCGCTATCTCAATGTTTCTTCTATAGTCATCGGAAAAAATGCGTGTTACAGCAGTTTATATGTTTTTGTTAGCATGCAGTGAGAACAAGGGACGGATCCTGAAGTTGGTTTCGTGCATATGTAGATCCCATAAAGACATCATGTACAAATACCGTTATTCCCATTATTCTGAGAAAATAAAGGTTAGAATTCAGCCTGATAATTCCCAGAATAAAGGGAGAGAATCTTCAACACAATGAGATGGTGTTGTCCTTCAGGGTGTGATATGATTTGATTCAATAGTCAGTACAGTGGTTTTTGAATTAGTTTTCAGTACAGTGTGAGGAATTTATATAACCAGCAATATAAAATTTTCATTTTAAGATTTACTTAAGAGATTGAAACAGCAAATAAGGATTTTCTAAATATTCATTCGGGTCCTATTTTGAACAAAATCCTGGACTGCTGGATCTGAGCAGTCCAGCTAATTTGCAATTTACACAAAAATCACAAAGAAGGGGATATTTACTTGCATGAACTTTCAAAGTGAAGCTTAGCACTTTTTGTCCCAGCAGATGAACACAAAAGACCAATGGAATTATGAAAATCTATTTATGAGCCTAGGACCACAGTCATGTAAAGAAATGTAGTCCGATATCTGGTGTTACCCCTGGGGTTAGAAGCCTCATTACCCAAGAAAAATTTTTCTTTCCCAAATTTTTGGAAGACAGTTGGTGTGTGCTGTTCACTATTCTAGAGAATAAGTCAGAGCCTGGGTAGTCCGTGGGGAAAATGCTACACATACATTCAGTTTTGCAGTTACCCCAAGTAACTGTTTTGGGGTTACCCCAAGACAAATCACTGTACACTATTTGGCAGCAGTTTGACAGAAAACGGTACGAACAGTCCTTCTGTTAGGTATAGCAATTCCATAAACTGTGTTCATGGATTCTTGTAGTGCAGTGAATCTCTCTGTTGTATAAATCTAATATCAGAAGAATCATTTTCCTAAAGTTTTGTTACATTAAAATAAAACCACAGATTTCAGAACCCCCACAGCTGGGGGGCGAGGGGGTGTGGTGTGTGACTGCTACACACAGCTGTCACAGAATAAAGGAATCAAGAAAACACAGAAAATAAACTTGGAAGAGGAGGGACACAAAAAAATAAATAATCTCAAAGAATTTGAGGCTCCTTCTCTAGTATATGTTCAAATGATGGGTACTGTTTACTGCACCTAGACAATGAACAGCATAAAAATACTTCTTAATATTATGCTATCTCATTTTTTTTCTGGATTTCTAGATAGGCAACATGCACCCTTTGTTCAATCCTTTCTATGTCTCTCAAAGCTTAGGTTGTTCTTAAGACCTGATGCAAGTCTTTTGTGCCAGGAAACATAAGAAAAGCTTGCTAGAATTCAGAAATACGGTTCAAATAATAAATCTCCACCTAAAAATTCAAATGCCCTGTTATCTCTCTCAGGTATATACACAACCGTACATAAAAATAATCAGATCACCAGCATCAGTACTGTAAACACAATATCAAAACAAGTGTCCATGAAACTAATCCTTTTAACAACCACTGACTCCTAGGCTGCCCCGTTCTTATCCATAAATAATTCTGTTCTTGAAATGAAGACTTTGAACAATGCTTTTTGACTAATTTACAGTTAACAAACCCTTGGTGACTGTAAAAATGACACCAAATATGAAAAAACCTCACTCCCCCTAGCATATCATCTTTTCCTTTACTTTTCATTCAAGGAAAGCTTGATTTTTGCAATGATCCAGTAAAAGATTTGATGATGTGCTTAACATTAAGCATATGTAGTTGCTCATTTGCTTAAGTGCTTTGCTGGATGAAGGTCAGAGTGCTTCGAGCCTTAAAGGATGAAACCTAAATTTTGCCTCCCGCCCTTCTCCCACCCTGAACACAACTAAACTAATAGCAAAATTGATTAAATCAGTGCAAAGCTTACTGCTCAGTTTAGGACATGGGATACTGAATCAGTCAAACCTCTTTCTTTACCATAACGTCATGAAAGCCACAGAACCTGCATCTGGAATTAACATAAAAAGACATGACTGCTTGCTTTCTCCCGTGACAGATGGGTAGTCTCAAAATTACAGGCTGGAGCCATCACTCCTTGCTTACACATTTCAGAAGGGTGCATTGCGTTATGAAGTAAGGGGCTGATGTGGCTGTTTATTCCCAGCCACAGTTGCATGGCAGGGGTTAGGGTATCAGGAGGTTAAAATCCTTGTCCCATCAAATAAATCTTTATGTGTTTACTCCAACAGCTGATTTTAATTTTGAGGGAAGTTGCTTGTCCTCAGTACCTGACAGAAACGGCCCATGGAGGAAAGGTTCCTTGAGTGAGACTGTGTGAGAACTGCTCACCACCACAAAAAGTCCCATAATCAGCCACTTAACTTGAAAGCCCAGTACACTCTACAGAACAAAACCAGTGAGCAATGTGTCCAATTAGTAACAGAGATTCAGTTGCTTTTTGATCACATTTTATATCCTTCTCTCGCTATGTGAAGAGAAATGCAACAGATACAAATGCATTGACATGTCAGTCTTCAACTCTCTTTGTCAAATGGAAACAATTACAACACAATTAAATGACAGTCCCATGCTAAATACATTGAAATGAAAACAGGCTTTTACGGCATCATTCCAGTCACATTCTCTAGCAGTTGGTTTATCACTTAGCAGTACTGCTCAGCTGAGCCGTTATTCTTTGCTTGCTTTTTGATCAATTTTACCGTTAACCTGAACTTCTCTGATCAATCAGATCTTTAGATATTCACAAGCTCAACCTTAGGAAGAGCCAGAAACCTTAATTTAATTATTATCCAGTGGTCCCATCTGAAAGTGTGCACATAAAAGCCAGTATTCATACTAGTCAATTGTTTTCTTCAGTGGTGAGAACAGTATTTATACTGTGTGACCTTTACAGAATAGAGAAGTAGTAGAAATACATTTGACTGCTGGTTATGTGAGGACATATGGATTCTGAAATGCTACCAGGCAGTCCATATACCTACTTAAAGAACTTTCTCTACATGTAACAATTCTGATTTCTTAAGTAGGAGAAAAATTTTCTTTTTTTTTTTTTCTTTTTCAAAAAGAGTTTATGATAGTGTCCCATTGTCTCTCAGCAATATAATTCTCTGATGCTAAAAACATAAAGTTCCTACATACAAAGAGGTTAATTGTGAACTCAAACAATGACACACTTAGATTCAAAGCATAGTATTGAAACCTGTTTCTGTGCAAGCAGATGGCCCACGCAAATGCACGATTTGTTTTCTGAGAAGTAGGTGGAAATGGGCACTCCTAACATTGAAATCAACTAGAAAAGTCAGGCAGAAAAAACTTTCCAAGAAAAAATTAGTCTACCTTATAATTCCTTTCAAGGGCAGAGGTGTAGAGAACCAGTCCTGCCAAGTTCTGAATACCTCTCGAGTGGTGCTAACCGTCTCATGTTACTTTTAAGTTCAGTGCTGCCTTTCCCAACCTGTCAGCATCAGCCCCAGAATCAGAAGAAGGAGGGGAGGCAGGAAAGACAAAAAAAGAGAGAATGAGAAAGTAAAATCAATGCCTTTTGGGTATAGTCTTCATGGACTGAGCAAACATGCCTGCTCTAAAAGTCTGAGAGCCTGCAGCTGTTCACTGACTTCGATTCCCTTACCATAGGTAGTACTAAATAACACAGGAACAAACTGCCATGTGAGAATATAAGACCTAATTATATTTTTTTCCTCAAATCAGCTAATAAACCATAAGACTTAAGTATGATCACATGACTGAGAAAGCAATTTGTTAAAATGACACAACAGGTTAGGTATGCATTACCACTAAAATCTTTCGCCTGCTCAGCAACGTATACGAAAGTATGCTCCTAATATACAATTTTTAAATAGATAAAGACAGAACATGGGGGTTCTGGGTGACATTCCATCATCACTAGTGTACCTTTTAATTAGTATGTAATGAACACACTTATCACTGACACCACATCTTTTATCATGTTAAACTGTTGAGACTTTCTGCTATAACTATCAAAGACAAAATAGCTGTAGTGAACTGATCACTCGGCAAAGTAACCTAAGTAAAACCTGTGGCCATTTTACTTACAATATTCCCTTGGAGTACAAATATTGATGACTTCTCAGTCACTTGGGGGACTAACACAAAAAAAACCACCCCAAACAAAAAAAGAAAGATGAACAGATGGAAAAGTGAAAATAAATGGATATGTCAGTATCAGACAATTATCTTTTTTCTAATATGTGCTTTGTCTCAACATTGACTTCATGTCCTAACAATCAAATGCACTCCTACTAGAATTCATAGAAAATTCCAGTTTCCCCCAAGAAAAGAGATCATGCTTTTCTATTACATTACAGGTAAACAGTTCATTCTCACCATACTAGCCTCAAAATATTAAGCTACAAAAAGTACATTTGATTTTAAAAAGTACCTATGGATTTTTATAAAATGATGGTACAAGCACTTAAGTAAATTACAGTCTTCTGGTGTTCACAAATTGCAAGATGTGCAGCAGATATGGGTGAGTTTAAAAGATCATATGTAACATTTTTATTGTGTCATGTGTCATCCTAACAAGATAATTTTAACAATTAGACGCTGTTGTAAATTGACACCTATAATAGTTTTGTTTCCAACCTGGATTTAAAGTGGGATTAAGGGAGAACGGGCCTTCTGCATTCAGGACCTCACCTTTCTGCCAGCAAATAAAAGAGACGGACTAAGTCTATTCACCAACAAGCACGAAGGAGACAGAATATGCAGAGGCAGCATAACGTGAGTTTATGTCAGAGGCAGTGTGCCTGCGACTACAAGTGAACAGCAAAACCCCTAGTGATCAGCAATCGTACGAGTGGTATCATTTCCTGTAGAGACACTGCTGTTGGTCTCACCACTTGGTTGCCTCAGCTAATCACCTCATTTGCCTGCTTCAGCCATTTGGTGAGATAACGAATGAGGCACAAAGGGGTGGCAAAGTATGGTGGCACCGGGGGAATGAAAATTAAATGAAGATATGTGAGGTTAAACTAACAAAGGTAAATGTATGGTATTGTCTACACCGCTTTTTTGCCTATGTAGGCCCAGTATATGAAGAGATAGGGCCCCAGTGCAACGTAATGGCTCTGACAGAGTATCCCAGTAGAATTAGATGCCCAAAGTTGTGCTTTTCCCCAGCGGTAATGCAAAACTCTTAGTACTGGCATGCCTCAGAACTTGAGTCCTAAGAAACATCAGTGGGTAGAAACTTCTGTATGCAGATATGCACATAAGCTACAAACATGTAGACTATGAGCATGGAGAAGATGAGACACACACAAATTAATATTAAACACAATGTATTAGGATATTCATCAAATTATGATGCAAAATGAAGACGACTACCACTTCAGATAGACAGTTCATTTACGCAGAGAGATTCTTAGCATTAAAAGAAAAGCAGGGAATAGCGATCTTGCAGCAAGTCCCGTCGTGATGGGCACAAGCAAGTGTGATTCTATGGCAGAGCAGGGACTTTACCCTAAACTCCTGAAATACTTTCTATGAACCAAGAGGGCTGCTCAGCCTTCAGGGCAAGGTGCATTATAGGCTAGCAGCGAGCGAGCAGCACAAGCGTTCAGCGTGAGCTGTGCCTTTAAAGCGGTTCTTTTGTCCTGTCTGCAAGATGAATGTAGTTTGCTGAAACTGAGTTTCTTTAGCCCAGTTTGTACAGGTATGGTGGCTGGCAATATCTGCAGCCAAGTTTTGTAAGGTACAGCTCTTGAAGGTACCTCATATACTAGAGTAAGTGGTAAGTAAAATAAGAAGAAAATGATGACATTCTTCAAGAAACAGCTTTAGGTCCTTGAAAATGATTATTTCGGTTTGCCTGCAACTGTAAAAATGAGTTTCAGGTAATAGCTTTTCTTTTATATAGTAAATGATAAATGAGCATTTAAACATTGACTCATCCACCAACGAAGATATAAAGAACATAAAAACTCACTGTGCTAACAGGGAGTTTGAGGACTAAAGTCACCTGATTTTTCAACCTGGTGATTACACTATAAGGATGTTCATTTGTCTTTACTTCCACTCCAGTGTTCCAAAAAGTATATATATTTCCACCAAAGACAATCAACCCTTTTAGCTTCTGCCATTTATATTTCTGCACTAACCCCCACAAGAGTCTTCTGTTCGAAGTTCATGGGTCTTTTATGACCATAAAGACTATAACTGGAATATTCTGACCTCAGGATATCTAGAGAGAGCAAAAATACTAAAAGAAACCCTCCTCCAGTGTTCCCCCTCACTCAGTATAAGATTAAATACCCTAAGAAAAAATCCTGTGAAAAAAGAGTGTTATCCACTTTGATTACCGATAGCAATTCGCACAATCAGCTCCTCTTTTGGTCTCAGTGTGACAGGAATGAGAAGCAAAATCATTATGTTGGGCCCAAGATTTTTCAAATGGGGGAAAAAAAAAATCTAAGCCAAAATAATAGAGTATGAGGAGGGAGTGTTATGATTATTAACATGGAAGTTTTAATTTTTCCTAGAAAATACCTTTCCAAAGCTTTATAATGAATACTGATATGAGACAACTCCAACAGCACAAACAGAAGTTCACCTCATAATAACTATTATTTAACAGATCAGCTGAATTTTAACATTTCAAGAGACAATCTGTGTTCATGGTGAGTCAGAGGTATAATTTCTTGTCAAGGTTTTATTTCAGTTGTCTCCTGCATTATGAAAGGAAACCATAGGAAGTAAGCCATTAAGATTTTACTGTGCTCCATGCAAGGAAATCTTACATTAGGTTTTTGGAGGCTTTGGGCTAGGTTTGTTTGTTTTGAATCAAGAAGAAAATTACTCAGTGCAATAGTACAGCCTGCATTTTACATTTTCTGTTTTGAAGTATAAAATGCGTTTCTTAGCATTCCCACTAACCTACCATAGATATGCTTGCCCAAAGTATACGCAGTTCTTTGAAAACAAGTCAAGATCTTAGCTAATTTTAGCAAATAAATATTTTCAAGTAAAAGCACACCTTTTACGTTTTGTTCATCAAGCTCTTTGTCTATTTTCTCCAATAAAATGGATTCCTCCTACTCAAATCCTTGGCAGACAGACAAGATTGCTGTAAGTTTTGGAAATGCCCTGCACATGGAGAACACTATCACAGTGAAAACAAACAAACAAATTAAATTATGCAGACATTTAAAAGTAGAAATTAATTTATAAAAATGCTCATGGACCTGTTCACTGGAAACTTTCAAAAGAATCAGTCAATGAGGCAGTTAGTTAGAAAGTTATTTGGTTCTGAGATGTGATTTTTCCCCTCTCTATTGACTGAAGGGTAAAGAATATTGAGCTCATGAATTTGGTGAGACTTGCTTTCTAGCATTCAAAACCTTTGGAAAATAGTTGGCTGCAACTCTGTGTGAAAGCTACTACATCCTATAAGTGCTTCCCTGTGATGTGAATACTGAAACAAAAATAGACCAAGGATGCTGGAGAGCGTGTAAATTAACTAGGGTCTTCAATCACTGGCATTCCAGCAGTCAGAGAGTAATTCCTTAATCGGAGTGAAAGTATAAACGAAGGATAGAGTCAGCATGAAAAGGGGCAAAAACACAGTTCAAAGTGGAAGGTGCTCTGTAACGTCTACATGCAAACTTTGTCATTGCAGTAGAACAAACAAGGCATGTTTGACAGCAATGCAATAATTCCAGCTTAGTTTGTCAAATGCTTTCTGTTGCAGGATGCTGCATTTAAGATGCTTACAGCTTTGCTCGACTTTAATAATTTGGGCCAAAATATTGTCAAAATGAACTGTTTGGTAAAGTTTAAGCAAAAACAGGAAGGTTGTTTCTCAAATAACTTTAAAGAGAAAAAGTTGACATTACAAACAAAATCAAAACACCTCTCCAAACCGCACCTGCGTTTCACTGAGAAATATGCTTTCATGCTTTGAAACACTGACTTAAATTTTGGCAGGGAAGTCATTGTGAGATCAGAATTTTGTCTTTTGTTGTCTCTAAAGGTTGGGGGGAAGACTCCCCCTGTTCAATGGAGCCTTAGGATTTGGCATCAAAAAATTTCCCTGAAGATTCAGCCTGCTTTGAGGACATTCCAGTCTAGGGCTGCCAGAGCAGTACAAAATGGCAGTGCCCCATCAGTGCCCCTTCAGCAGTGCCCCTTCTCCCTTCGTGCCTGAGTTCAAGGACTGAGAGCAGGGAGCCTCTGATTTCCATACTCCCCCTCCTGGCCCTCAACACCCCCAGCATATTTTGCTGACCAGAAAGGTCTCTGTGCAGCCATCACTGCACTGAGCGCTCCCCAGAAGAGCTACCTTAAAGCAAGGGCTTGGGCTGAAGTGTAGGCAAATACCCATGCCATTCCTTCTAGCTGCATCCTTGCCTCATTCGCTATGAAAGAGAGTGTGAATCAAAAGTAAACTGGCACATGTGGCTGTGGGCACAGGGATCCCCACCTCTATTGATACAGACATTTGCAAATGTCCAGTGAATAACTCGGAGGTTTCAGCAACCTTAACTGTGGCATTTCTTGCCTTCAGAGCGCTTAACTTTGTAACCTTAGTATTCTTCCAAGGCGGGTTTTAAATGTAATATCCTACTTGCATTTGGAAATGAACAGCCACCATCCCACCAGGTTTCCAGCCCTAGTCACTCCCATTTTAAAAGATACACCCTAAGGACTGACATACATAATTCAGGTTTTGGATCACAGTAACCCCTCTGAAACCTCCTGTCTCAGCTGTCAAAGAAATTGACCTTTCTCAGTTTAAAGGTGCTTTCTCATAGGAATCCTCTCAAAACGTAAAGGTTTTTAACATCCATCCAAGAAAAACAATGTCTGAAAGTCTTTCGGACTCCACTTCTGGGCTTCTGAATATATTCATTTGTCATTAGTAATGTTGGGGCTGCCTAAGGTCTTCAGTCACTTGTCCAAAGGATAAATATATATATCTCATATCTTCTCAACAGAAATTCAATAAAATACATACATTTAATAAAGAATTCAATAAATAATAGTCTTTAAGAATTCCTTGAAATGTAACCCTTGCATTTCAAGCCCTGTATGTGAAACAGCTTCCACACACAGTCTCCTTTTACAGCTTACATATACAATCTGAGTCATCAGATCATTTAACTAAGGTTGAATGTTGTATGTAATTATACGTTATACCCCGATTTCCAAGATGCTGAGCTTTGGAAACTTTTGCTGACTTTGAAAATAAGACCTAACTGTACAAATAAATGGCACGTAAGTCACTCACTATGTCCTTTCCACAGCACAATAGCTACATGGTTATATTATACTTTCTCTCCCCCCATCTGCACTAATTTTTGCTGTTCCTAAATTTCCATTTTGTGAGAGAGGATAATCTCACTCAAACTCAAATGAATTTCAGTGACCAGAGAGACTGAGAGGCCTGGGTATCCCATACAGTGCCCAAGTGTGCAACCAAGTCATGCTGGGCCACAGATAATCATCAGAAACAGTGTCCTTGTGAGAGCAACTGTTCCCATGTAAAGCCTGAACTGCCTTTTGTCAGTTCATACTGACTGTGGAGAGAGCCGACCCCGACTGTATTCTTACCTCAGGCATTACTGAGGTACCTGAAGTTATAGGAGAAAATCCCACCCTTTGTCAGTGGGGACACAGTGTTTTTGCTGAGCAAGCAGCCTGCAGAAATGATAAAATCCACCGGGGAATCCTCCAGATGTAGAATAGTCCACAGAGAGAAAAGCTTTGAAGTTCCTCTGCGCAAGCTTCTGTGTTCCTGCACAGCACTGACAGCATATCCTTTTTGTCACCTCTTCCCTTTTGCTAAGATTTCATCACTGCATAGTGATGAAATTACACAACAGTTAATGCTAGCTGCCTTAAATCCCCTGGCTGTTCCTCAGGACTATATTGCAACTATTGGGCGTAACAACAGTCTTCAGGAGACAGCCATCAGGTCCCTCAAGTCAACTGGAAGCCTTGCAGCTCTGCTAGCTCAGATGGCCACCAGTGTTTATTAGCTCAGGATGAACGTCCCACATCTACCTTGCTTGCAGTCGCAGAGCAAGCAGGAAGACGACATATCTACTCAGAGCCCAGATCACAAAAAAGACAATGTGGGTGTTTCTGTTCCCTCCTTTCATGTTCCACTGCTTAAAAATAGCCCATGATCTTGCAAGAAGGCATCTCAAAGTCATACAGAGAAGAAAAACATATTAATCAACTTCCTGCTTGTACTTCTTCCAATCTAACAAAAAGCCTTAAAAAAATTCCTATTAATAATAATAAAACATCAACAATAATTATAAATAAATAAATGCAAGTAAAACTATGCCTAAACCATCTGAATTTTACAAAACTTCACGTTTTTGGTTTGGAGAAGCATGAAGAGAGGAAGTACATCCATAGAAAGGAGGTTGGAGATACACTGCAGGCACAACTAGGAATACAGTGTGCCTTCTTGACCTCAACCTTCCGTCTCTAGACATACTGAGCAACTTCCAAATGATCACACAAATTCAATTTTAAGCAACTAAAAAGGTTGCATTTTAAAGATTTCCTCTTTAACTCAATAAGTGACTTCCTACCAAAGTTCAGAGAGGTTTTGACAGATCTTATGATTGTTTTTTATTTTGCCATTTGGAAGTTGAACTCCCTCCCCCCCCAAAAAAAACCCCACAAACAAACAAACAGAAAAAACCCCAAACCAACGATAAAAGGGATATTATCACACAACATAGCAAAAGTTGTTTAGATGTGTTCTTCTTCTTGTCGTCCCCCCCCCCCCCCCAAAAAAAAAAAAAAATTCAGATAATTACATGTAACTAGTCACCATTACTTCAAACAAATTATGCTCTGTTGAAGCATGAAGAGGTTTTCTGGCACTCCTTTGAGTTCAACTGATCTTATTTTCACTTGACAACAGATATCTGCAGGTGTAACTTGTTTAATAGCATTATGGTTTGGCTGTACTGAAACTGCTCCTCAGCAAACCCTTCCTTCTCATGTCACTTTTCAAATAAATATTTGTAACTTTTATCTCAGAAATTCTCAGGTTCACTAAACAAATACAGTCTCTGAACATAGGATTCTTTGTCCTTTATTTATTACAGATCATCTCCCTAGTACATTAGTTAAAAAGACTGCAGAATGAAGAAAGGAGAAAATGCGACAAGCTTTCAGCTAAAGCATTTAAACATAGACTACCTTTTTAAAGTTTTTTTTCTTGAATAAATTGATATAGTCAAGCCACTTAAACTGCTGGGTCATGCCCATCACTGGAAGAAGCATGCTTCTATAGAAAGGAAGTATAAGTTTTGTCACAGAACATCAATACTAAAAATCACTAGGCAGACTGCTTGGGTGAAACACTGGATCTGCAAAGTCAATGGCACAAGTTCTATTGACTTCTGCACAGAAGTCATCCCCAGTTCTCTCAGATGACATTGAACTATGGATATGCTTCGGGCACCTCAGAGGTATAAGGAAAAGGCAAAAACTTCAGTCCTTCCTTTCTTTCACAACCCTGAGTGGCAAAACACAGTCATTCCTGTAAAAGTCTGATACAATAAAAACCTACAGCTTTTTAAAGATATACTGTTAATGACATATTAGCTACAGGTACAAAGCTAAGTTTTCACTGGAAAAAAATATTTATTTGATGTTTGGTCATAGGTTTTTTAATAGTTTTCCATTTCCTTAAAATAATTTAAGGCAACGAGCCAAAATGGCCAAAACTTTCAAGCAGTCCTATTACTGGGTACTAGCCACGCCTAATTCAAATGCAATGGCCACCAATGTGATTTAAATTCAAATTTTCAGGAAAGACATTTAGATCTGGGCCTTTGCTTCAGAGCCATCTTTGTACAAAATACTCCCCACAAATTTTATAGGCTGAATTCAACTTGAAAGACCATGATCTGCAAATGTACTCCATATTTTCAGGAGAAACTTGCAAAACATTATATGAGCTGCTGCTGTTTCAATGATGGAAAGCACCACCCAAAGACTATAGAGTGGAGCCACAGACATGATGTTAACATCCATTACGCTACAGCATCAGACACTAAACTGAGGTCTAGCAACACTCAGTATGCCATAGAGCTTCCTCTGGTGGGACGCAGGATGAAATCACTGCGGTCGAGCAGAGATCTATAGAGGAAGCTTTCTCGTCCAAACTCACACAAAGAATGAAATGCTGGAGAATGACTGCAGCAGGGGCAGTTTCTAAGATATATAAAGGTTTAAACACCTAGTGTATTGTGCTTTAGTACATCTGACTGCCATCTCTCAAATTAAAAACAAAAAACAGGTAGTGAACTCATACAGTTTCACTACAGAGAGCTTTTTGTTGTGGCATGAAGCAACATACCAGGTTTAACCAATGAACTCCAGGACTGTAAAACCCAATTAGGTATTTAAGTTACCAAATTAGGTATTTAAGTGTGGTAATTCTGTAGGAAACAATGTTGCAACATTGTAGCAACAATGTATCAAAGCGCAGGGTAAGGCATTAATAGAGGGGAAGGTGATTTTATCTTAAAAGACGACCAGTTTTACACACTCCTCCCCCCGCTCCTACCCCCACACACTGCCAAGCACCAGGACATTTGTACCCAACCCGTCTGCATTGCCAGCTTTCAGACACTAATGTTTGTGCACACACGTGGACAGGATCCCTCGCAATGACACAGAGTAATGTACGTAGAAGGTATGTATAAAATAACTGAAAAGGCTACCCTGAAAGTCTATGTTCATCTCCAAGGCGGAAATAGGACAGAAAGCAAAGGTACAAGAAAGACATCTACAGAAGGTGTAGAAAGAAGAAAGATATGACAATAAAGGTCCAAAAATTCACCTTAACTGCTTTTGTATTACCAAAGTAACCATGGAAAATAAACAAACATATGCCACATTCCCTAAATTTTCATGCAAATTTCTTCTGCCCCAGACATACTTTGTCTCCCTGCATGTGTTCATTTTCTTTAGTTCTTCCCTCTTCCATCTGCTCTGTCTCTCCTATTCTCTGTCCATCCCCAATCCTGCTGCTTGGATCAATGCCACTAGTACCACCACAGTGGAACAAAAATATGCACCAAATAATCACTCACAGCCTTCTCATATACGGTCCTCATTTAATTAGGTCTGAATAAGACCTCACTAGCCAGAAAGACAGTCTCCAAGTATACGCAATTGCCAGGGTCGCCAGTGAAAACATAACATTGATGCCGTAAGTTGGCCTGTGGAATAATATGTAACATACATTTTGTGACAGATGTGAGACACACATCTGTGCTTCAGATGTCTGAAAAAAATGCACTTGTATTGTCTCTAGATACATACATAGATACAGCAAGGAGGCACAAAGTCACTGGAAGTCAACATCTGCATGTACAAGAGTATAATTTGGTTCAAAGTATTCAGATAATTATCCACCACACAGAGCTACATTTTCTGGTTAATATTACCAAACAATTTCAACCTTGCATCTAGATTTATGAAAAGGAATGTCTGAATTACCTGGGCATTGATGATGTGTATGTATAGACACATAGCTACATGTACACAGGGCTGAGTATTACCCTTACAATTCATATCTGAGGAAAAGAACCCAAGAGTTGCTTCTCTGCAGATTTTAGAAGGAGCAGACATTAACATCTGTACAAATAACTTCCTTATTCCATTACTCAGAAGTCAAACTGAGAAGCATTAGCATCCAGATTTCAACTCCTGAGTTTCATGCTAAATTATACTTTTACCTCTCTTTTGCTTTATTCCAGTACTCTTGGCCCTCTACAAAATTTACATATGTTTCCATGCAAGTAACTCTGAAAACTCAAGTCTTTCTATTCTGATTTTAAATGAAAGGATCATATATTTTAATAGTTGATTCTCTTACGTGATTGCTGCCCATTCTATTAGCAGCTGTAAACTTTCCTTCCCTCTAGTTGCTTAACTTCAATGAAAATTTTAGATTAAAATTAATTCATATGATTAACTAAATTGGAATATTAAAAATAGAACTATAGAATGATAAAAGCAATGTAGATATTTTAGATATAACACAAAGTTTTTAATTAAAACACAGAGTCTTCAATTTGCTCCTAAATAAAACAGTAACCTTCACTTGATTGATTCTAGGAGTGGTGCTGATATATCTTGTTATAGTGGCATGAATCACATATTAATTAACAATTTGAGTAATTAAAATGTTTTTATTCTTTAAAGATATTAGAGATGGAGCCAAATATCCATCATACATGTGCAAAATTTATGGTATCCAGCACTGAAGGAAATTTAGTGCAGAATAAGAAATTACAGGTTTGGCTGGCTACTATATAATTTGAGGTAAGTATTTTAGCTTACTTGCTGTATGATGATACGTACAAACTGAGCTGCTCTAAGAGATAAACCTGTTGTTCATGAGGATATATTTGATGTAGTCCTTACAACTAAAGGTAAACTAAGCCTCTTCCATGTTTACAGGAAATCCACTAGCGTTTACAGCTTCTGCCCAAACTCAGTGTTTCTATGAGCTCCAAAAAGCAATTATCTGCGTGCAGAAACATACCTGTACAGCATTGCTTTCTCGTCCTTAGAGAAATTAAAGAGTTCCTTAGCGTACTTCAGCAATTCACACATTTATTTTCTTCACACACATAATGGCCAAAATCCCACCTTACTCATGCCGCTAACACCAGGAATACATATACTGTCACTATAGTTACTAAAAACGTACTCTAATCTTTATAATTCATACATAATGAGTGCCTTCAGTTTGTCCCCCTTTGTTGCCTACACAGGTGGTGCCTTCCCCTCTGACATTATCCCCCAGCGTGGGCTTTGTGTACTGGCCAACCCCTGGCTCCTCTAAGGAGACCTGCTGCTGCCTCTGCCCTTCCATGGACCTCCCCTCCCTTCCCAGGCGCTTCTCCGTCCCCCAGGACCCTTTCAGCCTCCTTTACCAAACACCTTCTCCTCACCTTTAGGTTTCTGTCCAGCTGCCCTGAACAAAGCTCACCCAGACTGGTCTCCCAGGCGGGAAAACGCCTCACCGTTTTCCCGCCCACTTACTTTCTGTTGCGCAAACAACTCAGTGCCTTTTGCTGCCTCCATCGCTTGAATATTATCACTCATTTATGTGTTACTCACCTTTGTTTTCCTTACTTTTCTTTTTTATTAGTCTTCTGTCATCTTTATTTCCACTCTCCTCCTGAGTTCGACACTTGTACTGGCTGTGAGTGCCTGGGCGTCGGCTGCGCTGTGAGGAGAGGCGGGGGCTGCACCCCACTGGTTCCAGCCGGTTCCAGCTGGCTCCAGCCGGTTCCAGCCCAGGGCACAGCCCAGCCCCTCAGTCTCGCCAGAGGCACCTCAGGGGAAGCGGAGGACAGACAAAATGGCACTCAGCAGTGAGGCATGAGGAAAAAAAAAATGTGAGAAACAGCCGTGCGAGACCGGAGGGGTGGGGGGAGGAAGAAGAAGTGCTCCAGGCCTGGGGCTGAGACCAGGGTGGGGCAGGTTCACCTGACAGGCAGAGGTAGAGGTGGTGATGGGGCAGAGACCCTGCTGGTGGAGCTGTGCCAGCCCAGGCTAGTACACAGCTACATTTAAAAAAAAAAAAAAAAAAAAAAAAAAAGAGAAAATATGAAATCGGTGCACAAATTTGGTATCTGTCCCAGGTTTCATTGAGATTCTTGTCAAAAAAACCCTCTTGAACACCTCGACAACTCGCACATTATACTGTCAACTCTAAACTTCTGATGAAAAATACATATGTACATAAATTTCTATGTCACCCCAAGGAGTATAAAAATATACAGGTACTATAAACTATATTTCTGTATGCCGGTTCTTGTGAGTGCTAGCCACAAGAACAGAGACTTTCTTGTGTACGCACACGTATTCTGGCTTATGTAAGTTCAGTGGGAACTTTTGCTCTTATTCCAAAGGGTTTTCCAACAAATCACACAAAAATCAGCAACCCTTTCCTACCTTATTCAAGATCTTTAATATCAGCACACTTCAGATATTCCCTAGCACTGTCAAACCACAGTACGTAATATAATTTCATTATTTAAACTTTCATCCCGATCTGGGTTGAAAACAAGATATTCCTATGTTAGAATCTCTACATTTCCACAGTGAGATAACCTTGCTTGCGTGCCTGTGTAACACGCGCGAGATATCTTTCATTTCTCCTCAATGGGAAGAGAATGGCTCAACTGCAGATCACAGATCTTAAACAACTGGAGTCAAGTTGCAAAAGCCTGTGTTGGCAGGTCAACAGTTTGAACTCCTTTCTCTACACATCTTCACTTGCCATCAGGTCAACACAAATATTTAAGGACTGAGCGCAGCTGTGAACAAAGCAAGCCAGTGCTGGTGAAGGGGCATGAATTCTTCCCCCTCACACGACGTGTCTCACGCATGCCACGGCAAACTACTCGAATGCTGGGGCTACTGTCCCTTTACCCCCTCGGACGAAATCCACCTGATGGTGGATCCAGCCCACAGGTCGGATGACTCCTGGGTGCTTTATTTGCTGGCAGTTTTGAATGCTGTCAAAATTTCTCTACAAGGCTGACTCCACCCCTCCACATTTTTCATAATACTTCTCAGCAGTTTAAGTTTTATTCCTACCAAATCTTGTTCCCTGAGGCCTGATGCTTCCAGAATATTGTTTTCTATCACCTTCTGGCAGAATATCTTTCTCCATTTTGTAAAGGATTACATATATTCCTTAAAGGAGCAAGAATTTGGAAGAGTTCTGTCCAAGTATTGTCAATCACTACGTGAAATATAGGGAACCTGGAATTCCCTCAGCAGTAGCAGAGAGTCCCAAATGCTGTAGTTTTCATAACTTTGTATACGTTATTCTGGGCATCTTGAGCTACAGAAACCTGGGGTCTACAGACTAGTCAGATATAGAAGGACCAGCTAAATCCTGGCGCAGAGACATGCGATTTTGCCTTTAACGCACTGTTTGAGAGAAAGCCTTATCTCATATGCTCCCGACCTGGATCTAACTGCTTGTCTTGACTCAGCATCACACTGTAAGGACTACACAAACAACAAAATAACTTTGGGATTCTCAAGGTGTGCCTATATGAATATTTTAGTTTGAATCAGGAGTGTTTTGGAAGGATGGTTGGTGGAAGGATGGATGGATGAAAGGATCCTGGAGGATGTTCTCAGGAACGTACCCCATGCACTTTGCTACTGGGAGATAGCTTGTGAGGCCTGACTAGAGTAAACACGCAAGTAAATACCTGTTGAAGCAACAATTATAATTCTTCTTTTTCCCAGACTTATCATCAGCTAAGAGTAAGTAAGAAACAGCAGGAGTGTTATATATCGTGTTCTGCTTTAACAAAAAATCTGGACTTCAGGCTCCTGGAGCTAAGGAGAAATTCCTTAACTTCCACCAGATGTAGAATACATATTTTCCTTTCAGGGCAGTTGCTGGAATAAACGTCTGACACTAAACAGTGAATGCTACTGCAGGCCTGATTTCATCCAGTCCCCAGCATCCTCTAAAAAAGGTAAACACACACTAAGTATGTAGAGGATTAACGATCACTAACCGATGTTTTCTTATGAGATCTGGGATAATTCAGTGAAGACTGAAAAGATGAGGGGGGCAGAAATTAAACTAAACACTACTTTCGCTGACCTTAGATGCCTTAAGACTTGCTTTCATATATGACCTAGGTGCCATGATTAAAGAACACAGGAGAGGCAGAGCCCCACTGCAGCTTTCAAAGCACACTCATGACATGACAAGATTCAGCCATAACAGGAGAAGGTTATACCCGAATCAAATGGTTCTTACTGACCATGGTGCAGAAAGTTAATGTAGGAGCTAGCCTCTGCCTGGAAATGAAACTAGACTTGTAAATACCACAAATCAGGATCCATACGTTTAAAAAAAGTATCCTGTGTCCATGTTTCCCCACAGCATTTTGAAATTCATTCTCGAGTATGTAAATCTTTCAGTTTTACTGATGTTAGTAAAGGGAGCAGAAAATAGATTTTCAAATCATTGAAATAAAAATATAAGATAAATCATTAAAGCACAGAATTTTATACCTGTCCATTATTCCCTTTACCTGCATACTCGGGGGGAAAAGCGTATATACAAACACACATGCACAATGGT